>NW_027064337.1:0-26793 GCF_032884065.1 Artemia franciscana
TTAGTGATTTAGTCTTCTTAACATCAATTTTCAAGCTCTAGCACCCTGACCTCGCAAAACCTGTATAAGTTAAATCATTTTACTCACACTTTCATCAAGGATGCTTAAATCATCAGCATGATCTAAGTCCAGGAGAGTTTATCTTCTCATTTTGATTCCGTGGTCTCCCATTGCCTTTGCTTTGCTCCATAAGATAAAGTCCATCAAAACGATCCGTATAAAGGGGATAGAACACACTCCTGCTTAACTCCTGTTTTGATACGAAACCAGCTATTAAACTAGAATCCTACTTTAACCGCAGCGGTGCTATTCTCATACTAAGCACTAATCACTTTAATTTATTTGTCTGGTATACCATAAGAGGCTAAGACCTTTGCTAACACTCTTCTATCAACAGAATCGAACGCTTGCTCATCGATCTATCTATCTATCTATCTATATATATATATATATATATATATATATATATATATATATATATATATATATATATATATATATATATATATATATATATACTAGCTGTTGGGGTGGCGCTTTGCGCCACCCCACACTAGTTGGAGGGGGCGCTTCGCGCCCCCCCCCCCAAGCCCCCCCGCGCGCGTAAGTCGTTACGCGCCATAATAGTTACGCGCCATTGTAGTTGTGTCCCTATGTCCCACCTGTGAATATAGATAGATATATATATATATATATATATATATATATATATATATATATATATATATATATATATATATATATATATATATATATATATATATGGTTTTAACTACGTAAAACTTGCGAATATACAACATTCTTTGCTGTCCCATTGTCTTTGCATATAAATAGATTGTCAGGTTTACCGACTCTTGAACATGCAACATATAATGGTCCATGGGAAAACAATCTGTATTCAGATCTATACCTCATGATTCTAATGATTGCCCTTGAGCTTTGTTGATGGTGATTGCTAATCGACCATTCCCTGTCCCGGTGTCCCCGGTCGTCATTTATATCCCCCTGTTTCCCCCGGTGTCCCCGTTGTAGTTGTGTCCCTGTGTCCCGGTCGTCATTTATATTCCCTGTGTCCCGGTCGTCATATGTATCCCGGTGTCCCGGTCTGTATATACATTCGTTTTTTAGTTTTGTTTTTCTCCTTTTTTTTTTTTCCTTTTTTTTCTTTTTTAGTTTATTTAGATTTTTAGATTTTTTTGTTTTTTTATTAGTTTTTAGTTTTTTTTTCTTTTTAGTTTTTTTGTAGTTTTTACCTTCTTTTTAGTTTTGTTAGTTTTTTTTTTACTTATGTCCTGGTCGTCATTTATACTCCCTGTGTCCCGGTGCTTTGTTGATTGCTAATCGAACATTCCTTTTGTCCTGGTCGCTTTCTCTTTGAGTGTCGTCATTTATTTTTTTCTTTTTTAGTTCTTTTAGTTTTTACCTTTTTTAGTTTTTTTTAGTTTTTTAGATGAAAATTTTTTTTGGTTTTTTCCTTTTTTCTTTTTAGTTTTTTATTGGTTTTTACCTTTATTTTAGCTTATTTTTCAGTTTTTTTCCTTTTTTATTTTTATTTTATTTTTTATTTTTTTTAGTTTTTTTACCTTTTTTTAGTTTTTTTAGTTTTTTTAGTTTTTTAGCTTTTTTACTTTTTTATTAGTTTTTAGTTTTTTTGTAGTTTTTTGCCTTTTTTTAGTTTTTTCAGTTTTTTTTTTAGTTTTTTATTGGTTTTTACCTTTATTTTAGCTTATTTTTCAGTTTTTTTCCTTTTTTTTAGTTTTTTTTTAGTTTTTAGTTTTTTTAGTTTTTTAACTTTTTTTAGTTTTTTTAGTTTTTTTTAGTTTTTTAGCTTTTTTATTTTTTTTATTAGTTTTTAGTTTTTTTGTAGTTTTTGCCTTTTTTTAGTTTTTTTTAGTTTTTTAGCTTTTTTATTATTTTTTAGTTTTTTTTGTAGTTTTTGCCATTTTTTAGTTTTTTTAGTTTTTTAGCTTTTTTATTTTTTTTATAGTTTTTAGTTTTTTTTGTAGTTAGTTTTTTTAGTTTTTTACCTTTTTTTAGTTTTTTTAGTTTTTTTAGTTTTTTAGCTTTTTTATTTTTTTTATTAGTTTTTAGTTTTTTTTGTAGTTTTTGCCTTTTTTTAGTTTTTTTAGTTTTTTAGCTTTTTTATTAGTTTTTAGTTTTTTTTGTAGTTTTTGCATTTTTTTAGTTTTTTTAGTTTTTTAGCTTTTTTATTTTTTTTAGTAGTTTTTAGTTTTTTTTGTAGTTTTTGCCTTTTTTTAGTTTTTTCAGTTTTGACGTCACCTGATCCACAGATCCACAGATCCACAGACAACTTATTTTTATATATATAGATAGATATATATATATATATATTATATATATATATATAAATTAGCTGTTGGGATGGTGCTTTGCGCCACCCCAACACTTAGTTGGTGGGGGCACTTCGCGCCCCCACCAACCTGCAAACATGACGTCATGCAGGAATACCCTGTAGTGCATTCCTGCAGCATGGTTCGATCTCTGGGTCCCGTATTACCACGCTAAGATCAAACCCCCTGCGCCAACACAGGTAGTTATATAACTGAGCTACTTCGGCTTGAATACATTCGTTTTGAATTGGTATGTGATGAAATAATTCAGACGTCATATGCGGACAGTGACCTCACTCGACAGACACACAGACAGCTTATTTATATATATATACTAGCTGTTGGGGTGGCGCTTCGCGCCCCCCCCCCCCCCCAAGCCCCCCCCCCCCCCGCGTGCGCAAGTTGTTACGCGCCATATTAGTTACGCGCTATTGTAGTTGTATCCCTGTGTCCCACCTATGAATATAGATAGATATATATTTTTTTTTAACTACGTAAAACTTGCGAATGTACAACATTCTGGTCTGTGCATATAAATAGATTGTCAGGTTTACTGACTCTTGAACATGCAACATATAATTGTCCATGGGAAAAACAATCTGTATTCAGATCTATACCTCATTATTCAAATGATTGCCCTTGAGCTTCGTTAATGGTGATTGCTAATCGAACATTCCCTGTGTCCCTGTCGTCATTTATGTATCCCCCTGTTACCCCTGGCGTCCCTGTTGTTGTTGTTTAACCTGTGTCCCGGTCGTCATTTGTGTTCCGGTGTCCCGGTCTGTAATTTCTCTTTGAGTGTCCTGGTCGTCATTATATTCCCTGTGTCCCGGTCCTCATTTGTGTCCCGGTGCTTTGTTGATGGTGATTGCTAATCGAACATTCCTTGTGTCCCGGTCGCTTTCTCTTTGAGTTTCCCGGTCGTCATTTGTGTCCCGATGTCCCGGTCTTTAATTTCGTCAATCAACAAAAATGACGTCAGTCGACACACAAACATGACGTCACTCGACACACAGACACACAGACAACTTATTTTTATATATATACTAGCTTCGCGCCCCCCAGGGGGCACTTCGCGCCCCCCCAGGCCCCCCCGCGCGCGTAAGTCGTTACGCGCCATATTAGTTACGCGCCATTGTAGTTGTGTCCCTGTGTCCCACCTGTGAATATAGATAGATTTATATATGTGTTTCAAACTACGTAAAAATTGCGAATATACAACATTCTTGGCTTTCCCATTGTCTGTCCATATACAAAGCCGTATGTACTAATAATGACGTCATATGCAAACGCTCTTTTTACAAACAAACAAACATGCATACACACAACTTGTTTTTATATATATAGATAGATAGATAGATACAATACAAATTAACTACGTAAAACTTGTGAATATACAATAGTCTTCGCTGTCCCATTGTCTGTGCGTATAAATAGATTGTCAGGTTTACCGACCCTCAAAGATGCTACATACAATTGTACATTGGTAAAGCAATTTGTATTAAGATCTATACCGCATTTTTCTAGTGATTGCCCTTGAGCTTTGTTGATGGTGGTTGCAAATGCTAATCGAATTGGGAATTGCAATCTTTTAAATTGAAAAGGCAGATTCGTTGGAATCATGGGAATGCGAGGAATAAGAACAGCCTCACCCTCAAAAGGCCCTGTCAAGATTGTGGCCTCTATTAGGTTTTCCATTGTTTTTTTTACGGCAAGTCGAGTGCCATTGCAAAGCTTTGGTGGGTTTATATTTCTTAAAAGTATTATTGGTACGCCTATTTTTAGTTGTAGCATGTGTGGTGGAAACCCTGAAAGATCTATGGAATTTAAAATTCAGATGGATAATTAACCGCTTCATTTGGTCCCAAAACTGTGTCGACTGACTTGTAAAGGACTGCCTGGTCTCGAATCTCGGTCAAAACAATATTGTTGATTTCGTGGACGTCTATATTTTTGGGTGCGAGAATCGCTCTTTCACTTAGCCATTTATTATTTTTATAATTTTTTAGAATATTCGGAAATACTTTTTCAATCAATTCATTTTTGGACGTCACTAAATTACAGAAATCAGCAGGTAGTTGTATACGTCCTGAAATTGAGTCTACTGGGAGCTTTCCGTTTCCCATTGCCAGCAATTGATCTGAAAATGTTTGACCAGAGTCATCGTTTTGCAATCGGACACGCATATTTGTAGCTAATTTTAATGTTTTTACGTGTGCCCATAAATTAGAATTTTTCAGGCAAGCATTCATTTCGTCTGCAGGAGTTGATCTTGGTATTATAGGTAATGTTTGCCTGAAATCTCCCGCAAGCAATATTAATGTGCTGCCAAAGGGTTTCGACTTCCCTCGCAAATCTTTCAAGCATTGATCCAGAGCCTCGAGCGATTTTTTGTGTGCCATTGTGCACTCATCCCAAATAATAAGTTTGCATTGCTGCAATACTTTACCCATCCCAGATGATTTGGAAATATTGCACGTGGGAGTTTCTGTAGTATGCAAGTTCAGAGGCAATTTCAAAGCGGAATGAACAGTTCTTCCACCAGGCAGCAATGTTGCGGCTATTCCGGACGACGCAATTGCCAACGCTATATCATTTTTTGATCGAATTGATGCCATAATCAGTTTTATCACAAACGTTTTACCAGTACCTCCTGGCGCATCCAAAAAGAAAATTTCTCCAACGTTGTTATCGACACAATGCATTATCGTATCATAAATGTCTTTTTGTTCCGACGTTAACTTGGAAATGTTATTTTGTACATACGACAATAGATCACTCGTACTGTAACTTTGTTCACGATCCAATTCTACACATGTCGAAACAGCAGCGATACGGTTAGGTGAAGGCATTCCCAAATCCTGAAGAGGTTTGTTTGCAGTATGTACGCACAAATCTTCTATAACAACTAAAGTGTAGTTATAAATTTCTGATGTAAAATCAAAAGTCATATCTGACGTCTCTAACTGTTTTCGATGGAATATATCTTCGGACATTTTTGACTTATATTTTCCCCATAACTCTGTAAGAGCTGATGGAGAGCAAGTTGTTAAAATGATGCCAAACAATGCACGAATTTGACTCGGGGTTGACGTTTCACACGCGTCATTGATGCAGTTTTTCCAGTGTTGGTCATTCTCCAATAAATTCAGAGCTTGGCATGCACTACGGTAAGTGTCATTTATAGTACCATGTACAGTCCTCAAATACTCAAAGGATGTCGGACCGGGTACATTCACCAAAAGCAGGCGTAGAAAGAAGCATTCATGTTGATTGGGGTGAACGGTGTAGAGTCTTCCTATCGTGGTATCTTTGAAGATGGTAGGTTGGCCGTCGACTGACTTACCCTGTTTTCGACGTTCAAATACTTTATTTTTAGTATTCCACGTGTAATACGAAGGCACTTCAGTATACAGCAGTTTTTTTGCAAAAGAATCATTTTTGCAAAGCGAAAAAAAGCTGTTAATGTTGTATCCGGTGGATTCAGGACTCTTTGTTGCACGTTGGTTTCCGTGAAATAAACACGTTGACCATTCTGTAAATGTACCGCTAAGTGAACAACAGCTGGACTACGTTCATGTATCGGAAATGAAAGAATTCGCCAAACAGCTTCATTACTGCTTATGTATCTTCCAGCCTGATATCGTACGATTTCATCGAAATCTTTGATTTCGGGCTGCAAGCCAAAAACTGCCATGTCACTGCCTTTGTTGACGCATTTACATATGTATTTGATTGCCTTTACGGAGTACAGTATTCAACGTTTATGTGTGCATTAAATGTTTTTGATAATAATGGGGAATATGGAACAACCCACTGGTTATCTACTTCGATGGTGGTACCGTTACGCTTCTTTATTATTGCTGTTTTACCGCCATCTTCAGTAGATCTTCTTCTATATTGTGGGTAACCATCATTGCCAGTAATTGTGTTTGATACTAAAAGTCGAGGATATTGCTTTGTGCACCTTCCTTTGGCCATGCATGGTGAATTTTCGTTCAGTGCACCGCAAGGTCCATGTATCATATTTTTTACAATAATATCATGTAACCCCTTATCGACATTTTTATCAGGTATTTCAGCGGAAATCACATCATCAATTTCGTTCGAAGTAATTTTTGTATATAGCCAGATTAGTATATGTGCGTGTGGCAAACCTCGTTTTTGCCATTCCACTGAGTACATCCAGCATCGCACTGACCCAAACACTTCAAGTTTTACAATGTAGTTTATCAGTGATTTCAACTTTTGCCGGAAGACACGGGCCGTAATGTCATGCCTATGAACCGCCGATTGTCCTTGAAGTATAAGCTGCAGTATCTCGTCCCAAGATTGATTACATGTAAATGTAATAAATAAATCTGGACGACCATAGAGACGAACATACGCAATAGCATCTTGAGCATATTCATGCTTATGACGGGGACTGCCAGCATATGACGAAGGCAAAATTGTTAATCTTCCAACGTTTGTTGTATTACCGTCATTTATAACTGCATCTCGCAAATGAATGTATTGTTCAGAGCGGAGCTTGGTCTGATTCAGGCGGATATATAGCAAACGTTCTGATTCAATTTTAGCATACATATCAACGACGAATTGGTGAAACAATTCACGGCATTTTAAAATATAATTTTCTTCATCCTGCCGAATCATTAGTCTATAGGAATAATAATGCATTGCACTGCATTTCTTATTCATTTCTTTGTTAGTGGCTGGATTCATCAATTTAATATTAAAGTGATAGCCGTCGGCTCCATCCCAAAAAATGATAGGATATTGTAGGGCATCGTAGCATCGATGAGTTTCAGCAATTCTTAACAACTGAGCGTTTCGCTTATGAAGAATAATATCTCGAGGTAAAAACTGATCACCGACCATAACGATTGCCACTTCGTCGATAGTTGGAGCATTGTATCTACGCACATGTTGGCCAGGAGGCGTTTTGTCAGCGGAAATAACAATTTCATGCGTATCAGTAGGCATCAAATCGATGGCTGTTTTGAACAGACGCACTAAATTATTATTTTCGTGGAAAAGATGTTGCAATTGGGAAACGATTGTCCTTTCAACGTTGGGAGAAATTTCGCAACGTGCATTCAATTCAGAATTTCTATCACTGATGAAGTACAATTGTAAAAATTTATGATTCTCGCCTGAGAATGGTAGAAGGGACCCTGCTCTATGATAAATTTGCCCTTTTACTTTGAAAGTAGACATAAATTGATCTGGATTTTCGATTTGGGCTCCAAACGACGTCATTTGGAAACATGAGTTGTATTTTCTGATTTTTGACAAAAAACGCTTAGATTCTGACGTAGTTCCAGTAAGGAAAGTCTTCAATGGCTCTGGTGGTGCAGCCAATAGAGGAAGTTTAACTTTTCCTGAGGCGCAACACATTCCCATTGTTTCACCATTGAATTCCAAGGCCTTGCAATAGGGACAAATTTTAGACATTGTCCCGATTTGAACACATCTACTCAAGCTATAATCATCGACTGTGTTGTACCTGAATGCCAGGCGATAACTTTCAGGTTGCTCTGATTACTCGGCACGCTTTCTTTTCTTACGTTCTCAATCAGCAGCAAGCCTGATTTCTTGCTGTTCTTGTGATTCCTCGGCACGCTTTCTTTTCTTACTTTCTCTATCAGCAGCAAGCCTGATTTCTTGCTGTTCTTGTAATTCCTCGGCACGCCTTCTTTTTTCACTTTCTCTTTTAGCAGCAAGTCTGCTTCCGCGTTGCTCTGGTAGTTCCTCGGCACGCTTTCTGTTCTTTCTTTCTCTATCAGCCTCAAGCCTGTTTCCTTGCTGTTCTTTTGATTCCTCGGTACGCTTTCTGTTCTTTCTTTCTCTATCAGCCTCAAGCCTGTTTCCTTGCTGTTCTTTTGATTCCTCGGCACGCCTTCTTTTTTCACTTTCTCTTTTAGCAGCAAGTCTGCTTTCGCGTTGCTCTGGTAGTTCCTCGGCACGCTTTCTTTTCTGACTTTCTCTATCAGCAGCAAGTTTTTTGGCATAGACTCTTTGAGCATCTTCATCGGCTTTTGCCATGGTAAGTTCATCAGTCATTGTAAACTTAAACATTAATAGATTTCTACGTGAACATATGTCTTAAATATCTTGAATGACGTCACCGTCAAAGCAAAAATGACGACAACTAATTTCCTGACGTCAGTCAACAAAGAAACATGACGTCACCTGATCAACAGACAGACACACAGACAGACAACTTATTTTTATATATATAGATATATAGATAGATGTCCCGGTGTCCCGGTCGTCATTTGTGTCCCGATGTCCTTGTGTGTAATTTCGTCAATCAACAAACATGACGTCAGTCGACACACAAACATGACGTCACTCGACACACACAGAGACAAATTATTTTTATATATAGAGACTAGCTGTTGGGGTTGCGCTTCGTGCCACCGCGACAACTAGTTAGTGGGGGCGCTTCCCCCCCCCAAGCCCCCCCGCGCGCACAAGTCGTTACTTGCCATATTAGTTACGCGCCATTGTAGATCTGTCACTGTGTCCCACCTGTGAATATAGATAGATGTAAATATATATATATTTTTAACTATGTAAAACTTGCGAATGTACAACATTCTTGGCTGTCCCATTGTCTGTGCATATAAATAGATTGTCAGGTTTACCGACTCTTGAACATGCAACATATAATTGTCCATGGGAAAAACAATCTATATTCAGATCTATACCTCATTATTCTAATGATTGCCCTTGAGCTTTGTGGATGGTGCTTGCTAATCGAACATTTCATGTGTCCCTGTCGTCATTTATATATCCCCCTGTGCCCCCTGGTGTCCCCGTTGTTGTTGTTCCCTGTGTCCCTGTCGTCATTTGTGTCCCGGTGTCCCAGTCTGTAATTTCTCTTTGAGTGTCGCGGTCGTCATTTATATTCCCTGTGTCGCGGTGTCCCGGTCGTCATTTTTGTCCCGGTCGTCATTTTTGTTCCGGTGTCCCGGTCTGTAATTTCTCTTTGTGTGTCCTGGTCGTCATTTATATTCCCTTATTCCCGGTCGTCATTTGTGTCCCGGTGCTTTGTTGATGGTGATTGCTAGTCAAACATTCCTTGTGTCCCGGTCGCTTTCTCTTTGAGTGTCCCGGTCGTCATTTATATTCCCTTTGTCCCGGTGTTCCGGTTGTCATTTGTGTCCCGATGTCCCGGTGTGTAATTTCGTCAATCAACAAGCATGACGTCAGTCGACACACAAATATAACGTCACTCGACACACAGACAACTTATTTTTATATATATAGATATTTTTATATATATAGATAGATAGATGTCCCAGTGTCCCGGTCGTCATTTGTGTCCCGATATCCCGGTGTGTAATTTCGTCAATCAATAAAAATTACGTCAGTCGACACACAAACATGACGTCACTCGACACACACACAGACAACTTATTTTTATATATATTTTTATATATATAGATAGATGTCCCGTTCTCCCGGTCGTCATTTGTATCCCGATGTCCTGGTGTATAATTTCGTCAATCGACAAACATGACGTCAGTCGACACACAAACATGACGTCACTCGACACACACACAGACAACTTATCTATATATATATAAGCTAGCTGTTGATATATATATATATATATATATATATATATATATATATATATATATATATATATATATATATATATATATATATATATATATAAAAACTAACTAGTTGTTTCCCTGTGTCCCGGTCGTCATTTGTGTCCCGGTGTCCCAGTCTGTAATTTCTCTTTGAGTCTCAGTCGTCATTTATATTCCCTGTGTCCCGGTGTCCCGGTCGTCATTTTTGTCCCGGTCGTCATTTGTGTTCCGGTGTCCCGGTCTGTAATTTCTCTTTGAGTGTCCTGGTCGTCATTTATATTCCCTGTGTCCCGGTCGTCATTTGTGTCCCGGTGCTGCGCCACCCCAACACCTAGTTGGCGGGGGCGCTTTGCGCGCCCCCAAGCCCCCCCCCCGCGCGCGTAAGTCTTTACGTGCCATATTGGTTACGCGCCATTGTAGTTGTGTCCCTGTGTCCCACCTGTGAATATAGATAGATATAAATATATTTTTAACTACGTAAAGCGACTGTCCCGGTCGCTTTCTCTTTGAGTGTCCCGATCGTCTTTTGAATTCCCTATTGTGTCCCTGTGTCCCACCTGTAAATATAGATAGATATGTATATATATATATATATATATATATATGCCCGAACGTCCTTTAGCTAAAAGTAAGTTGCCAAATATACTTGTGTGTAACACTAGATCTTTGAACAACAAAACTGATGCACTTGAAGTTATTGCCAGGCAGAACAACGCCTCAATAATAATAATAAGCGAATGTTGGGACACTTCTGACGAATCGGCGCGCATCAAAGGTTACGCAAGCTACTTTAATACGCGTCACGATCGTGGCTTGAATCGTCGAGGAGGAGGCGTTGGACTTTATGTTCGTAATGACCTATCCTCAAGGCTGTTAAGTGAGCCTTTTGACATACTAGCTGTATATACTAGCTATATATACTAGCTGTTGTGGTGGTGCTTCGCGCCACCACAACACCTAGTTGGTGGGGGCACTTCGCGCCCCCCAAGCCCCCCCCCGCGCAAGTCGCTACCTGCCATATTAGTTACGCGCCATTGTAGTTGTGTCCCTGTGTCCCACCTGTGAATATAGATAGATATATATATTTTTAACTACGTAAAACTTGCGAATGTACAATATTCTTGGCTGTCCCATTGTCTCTGCATATAAATAGATTGTCAGGTTTACCGACTCTTGAACATGCAACATATAATTGTCCATTGGAAAAACAATCTGTATTCAGATTTATACCTCATTATTCTAATGATTGCCCTTGAGCTTTGTTGATGGTGATTGCTAATCGAACATTTCCTGTGTCCCTGTCGTCATTTATAATTCCCCCTGTGCCCCCCGGCGTCCCCGTTGTTATTGTGTCCCTGTGTCCCGGTGTCCCAGTCATTAATTTCTCTTTGAGTGTGGCGGACGTCATTTATATTCCCTGTGTCCCGGTGTCCCGGTCGTCATTTTTGTCCCGGTTGTCATTTGTGTTCCTGTGTCCCGGTCTGTAATTTCTCTTTGAGTGTCCTGGTCGTCATTTATATTCCCTGTGTGCCGGTCGTCATTTGTGTCCCGGTGGTTTGTTGATGGTGATTGCTAATCGAACATTCCTTGTGTCCCGGTCGCTTTCTCTTTGAGTGTCCCGGTCGTCATTTATATTCCCAACTAGCTGTTGGGGTGGTGCTTCGCGCCACCCCAACACCTAGTGGGTGGGGGCGCTTCGCGCCACCCCAAGCCCCCCGCAAGCGTAGTGGTGCTTCGTGCCACCCCAACACCTAGTTGGTGGGGGCGCTTCGCGCCACCCCAAGCCCCCCCCGCAAGCGTAAGTCGCTACGCGCCATATTAGTTACGCGCCATTGTAGTTGTGTCCCTATGTCCCACCTGTGAATATAGATTCCCGGTCGTCATTTATATTCCCTGTGTCCCGGTCGTCATTTGTGTCCCGGTGTCCCGGTCTGTATATACATTCGTTTTTGAATTGGTCTTTTTTTTAGTTTTTTCGTTTTTTACCTTTTTTTAGTTTTTTTAGTTATACCTCATGATTCTAATGATTGCCCTTGAGCTTTGTTGATGGTGATTGCTAATCGAACATTCCCTGTGTCCCCGTCGTCATTTATATATCCCCCTGGGCCCCCCGGCGTCCCTGTTGTAGTTTTGTCCCTGTGTCCCGGTCGTCATTCATATTCCCTGTGTCCCGGTCGTCATTTGTATCCCGGTGTCCCGGTTTGTATATACATTCGTTTTTGAAATGGTATATGATGAAATAAATTTTTGTATTTTTCCCCTTTTTTTCTTTTTAGTTTTTTTTTTGGTTTTTACTTTTTTTAGTTTTTTTAGTTTTATTTTTCTTTTTAGTTTTTTTCTTTTTATTTTTTAGTATTGTTTTTCTCCTTTATTTTTCATTTTTTTTCCTTTTTTATTTTTTTTCTTTTTTAGTTTTTTTAGTTTTTTCAGCTTTTTGGACAATTATATGTTGCATGTTCAAGAGTTGGTAAATCTGACAATCTATTTATATGCACAGACAATGGGACAGCCAAGAATGTTGTATATTCGCAAGTTTTACGTAGTTAAAAACATATATAATCTATATTCACAGGTGGGACACAGGGAGACAACTACAATAGCGCGTAACTAATATGGCGCGTAACGACTTAAGCGTGCGTGGAGGCTTGGAGGGCGCGAAGCGCCCCCACCAACTAGGTGTTGGGGTGGCGCGAAGTGCCACCCCAACAGCTAGTAGATAATATATAGATGTCCCGGTGTCCCGGTCGTCATTTTTGCCCCGATGTCCCGGTATGTAATTTCGTCAGTCGACAAACATGACGTCAGTCGACACACAAACATGACGTCACTCGACAGACACACAGACAACTTATTTATATATATATATAGATTAACGACGCTTCTTGACTACTAAGGAATAGATTATCCTGGAATGAGAATTGGTCTAGAACCGACCATATCATTACAGCAGAGTGACTTGAACTCACATCCTTCGAAGAGGGAAAACTCTCCCAAAAAGTCTCTTGGTCCTAATAAAAATAACATCATGAGACTGAGCATATGAAAGAGCTCTAGTGTAGAGGTTAGGTTTGACGCTCCTATACACAAAAATGTGGAATTTCGCATTTTTGCGAGAAAAAAGATCACGGTTGCGTGTTTATTTTTTATTTTTCCAGGGATAATCATATCAAACCAGTAATTCTATAAGAAAAAAGATTGGATGATAGCTAGCCCCCCCCCCCCTTTCACGCCGCTTTTCCTCCAAAGTTGCCTGGTCAAATTTTTGAGATATCGATTTTATTCAACGTATCTGAAAGTTCCAATAACTATGTTTCCGGGGGCAATATGACCCTCTTAAATCCCTTGGGGAAAGGTCTGTAAGTTACAAAATTTTTTAATTGTTTACATTTAGTGTCTGTTATTGTGAAGTGTACAAACATTTTTTTGTAGGGGGAAGGGTATTTTCTGCTGTGCTGATTAAGAGTCATGCTCCAGCGACTGAGCTAGCCGGACTTCTGCTGTGCTGATTTTGCCCGATGAAGCTTTTCTGGGGGGGGGGAGTTTTGGTGAAAGAGGGGTGAACTTTCCAGGAGAAATTTTACTCTAAGGGATTTTGTCAGAATTTCTATACGAAATTCTTTATATTGGTCTTTGCCAACTCAATCTTATTTGTGGGGATGTTCTGGGGAAATTTTTGGATGGGTTGGAACAACTAGGAAAAGTTTTTCGTGAATGGAGTTTTCCGTGGAAGAAATTCTTCATGGCTGAATTCTGTAGGAGAATTCTCCAATTGGCAATTTTCCACGGGAGCAACTTTCCACTGTGGGTGGGGGGATTTTGTCGAGATTCCATGGGACAACTTTTCACGTTGGCAATTTTCCATAGAATTTCAGGGAATTTCTGGAAAAATCTTTCCACGGACGGAAGGTTTCCGGTTTGATTTAAAAACTGATAATAAATTAAGGTCTTCTTCAAATGAAAGTATGCCAAGGAGAATTATTCAGGCAGAATCGTCCGCACGAATTTTTCAGAGGGGATTCTTAGCGAGAATGTAATTGTCCAGGAGTAATCTTCAGGTGGGGGGAGGGTATTTTAAAAGGTAAGAAATTTAATTGGAGGGTTGTCCGTAGAGGGAAAGAATTTTTCCATTAGAGGGAGTTAGATTTTCCGTCATTATTTGAAAAAAGATCAAAAATTAAATGAAAAACGAGTTTTTCTTCAACTTAAAGTAAGGAACAGGTTTGAAACTTAAAACAAACAAAAATTATTTTGCACGTGAGGAGTTCTGCCCCTTCCTAAATACCACGCTCTTTGTGCTAAAGTTTGAATTTTGGTCCCAATTCTCTGCAAATGACTCCTAAAAAACAAATTAGAATAAGAATAAGTTTAATTAGAGCAAAAAGCTATTCTAAAAGTCTTAAAAAATAGTGAGGTATTGAAGAGGGAGCAACCCCCTCAAATACAGAATAATGTCTTTTTGTTTAAAGCTTTGATGCTGCTCCCTACTTTCAGTTGAAAAACCTTGTTTTTTTTTATTTCAGCCTGAAAAGTCAGTTCTCCTGATGTATTAATTGCTGTTAAAATTCATTTCTTAGAGTTTCACTTACTATTGATCCGAAACGCTCCTTACTCTCAGTTCCTTACTATAAACTGCTTGAAACGTCCAAGAAACGCAAAAAGTCCAAAAAATCGCCCAGGGGGAGATCTGGGACGCAAGAACAAAATCTGGTTACGGTTTTGAAATTAGTATTCTAAATTACATTAGGAACACCGCTTGAACAGTTAAGTTTTATTTCTTTAAGTCTAAAAGGCCGATTTATTTTTAAAATTTTTTAAAAACTTTAAAAATTCTTACACAAATACAAAGAAAACTCTTTTATTAAAAAATCATTTTAATAAATCATATCACTGTATTTTGGGATATTTGCAGGATTTCTTTTCTTTTAGGCAGGAGGGGGCGAGACTATTGGAAAAACAAGCTTTGTGTAATAATTTGAATAAGAAATGTCAAAAAATTTGGTAAAATTTAGGATTTCGGGCAACTTATTCAAACCATTCCTTGTTAACATTATAATCTACAAACATGACAATATTCGAGCCAGTTGTCCAAGTTAACAATATCATAAGCTATTCATGCTCTACATATTTCCTCATGCAATAAAAAAGTCTTGACAAGTATTTAAATTATCATGAATTGTATTTTAAGTTCCTACTTTGAGATAGTTTAGAGCTAAACGGCTTTTTCAGAGGACGCTTAAGTATTCAGGGAAAGAAATAAGCATACTTACCATTGTAATGACTACCATGATGACGTCAATTCTGAAAAAGATGTCATTTTTGTGCTTGAAGGAAAAGTTACCTCGGTAATAATTTACAGAGGGTTATTACAAACTTCTTGTCCAAGTAATCTGCTTCAAATTCAAATCAAACATTGAGTCTAATAAGAAATCCCCTCCACTACTAAAACAATTGTAAATTGTTTGACCCCTTCAGCAAAATAGGATTTCAAATCCCCCTTTGAGAAATCTAAGAACTAAATGGCAACTTGCCAGTCAGGCATGAATGTGATCTCCATTGAAAGAGAGGGATTACAATCACAGGTGCTGACATCAAGCCAAGATAAATAAAAAATCACTTTGACCTGATACTTGCTTGCTTAGCACTTGCAATGATGGATTTCAGATAAAGATGACATTGAGCTATATTGTTTGTGGAGTCTTTTCAGGACTATATTGTTTGTGGAGCCTTATGGAGCCATGCTGAAAATAGTTGATATTTTGACAGCTTTCTTCTTTATGAGATATTTCTATAGTTCAGCTATTGTTTCTAATAATATTATTTCAGCTATAGTTAATATTATAATATTAATTTAATATTATAAATAATATTATTCCAGCTATAGTTCAGCTCATATTTCTATAGTTTAGCTAGTTAGCTTCATTTATTTATCAGAATCACTAAGGCTATGATGTAAACTGTAGAAACATTTATGGTGTCTGGGCAATAATATTAATTTTTTAATTAAAACTAGAAAATAACTGAAATTTTTAAAATTAGTTTTGTTTTTATTGATCTAATCAACGGAAGTTTTATTTCATCTCTCATTCAAAGTTGTAATTGTCTGGTGGAACCAAATTTTTTGGCTCAACTTCTAAAGTGTATCTTTTGTACAATAATTCCGAAGAAAAAAAAAATCAATTTTTCATTTTATTTTTGCTTTCAGTTCAGAATTGCGAAGATTATTAAGTAAACTGTAAAAATATATATGGTGTCAGAGCAATAATATTAGTTTTTTAATTCAAACTAGAAAAATAAATGGAAATTTTAAAATTAGCTTTTTTTTATTCGATTTAATCAAAGTTTTATTTCATCTTTCACATCAAAGTTATAATTGTCTCCTGAAACCAAACTTTCTTTGGCTCAACTTATAAAATATATATTTTGTGTGCTATATTTCTGTAGAAAAGAAATTTGTAGAATTTGTTTCTGTAGAATTGAATTAGTTTTGTTTTTTGTTTGATTCTTGCTGCTCGACGTGTGACTTAAACAAACGAACCGCCTTGTCCGAAACCCCTATATATGAAACTTACCTAACCTTAGCTTTAATAACTAGGTTCGATTCTCGGTTGGAGGGAATTTTTAATTTCTAGACTTTAGATAAAACTGTACAAGCATATACTATAGTTAAGTTCCATATACAAGTTAGTATAGGCAAGGGTTTGCTCTTTATTATAAAAGTAAATTCTAAGAGTGAACCTTTTTTTTTCTGAGTTTCAAACATTCTACAACCATCAAACCGACAAACAAGTTTATAGTGAACTATACCGATCCTTATGTACCGATTTCCTTCTGTAGAATTGAATTTGTTTTTTTTTATATTCTTGCTGCTCGACGTGTGACTTTAACAAACAAAAATAACACTATTAGAACCGCCTTGTCTGAAACCCCTATATATGAAACTTACCTAACCTTGGATTTAAAAACTAGGTTCGATTCTCCGTTGGAGGGAATTTTTAATTTGTCGACTTTAGATTAAACTGTACAAGCATATACTATAATTAAGTTCCATATACAAGTTAGTATAGGCAAGGGTTTGCTCTTTATTATAAAAGTAAAATTCTAAAAGTGAACCTTTTTTTTTTACAGAGTTTCAGACATTCTACAACCATCGAACCGACAAACAAGTTTATAGTGAACTATACCGTTCCTTCTGCACCGATTTTTTTCTTGTAGAATTGAATTAGTTTATTTTTTTACTCTTGCAGCTCAACGTGTGACTTTAACAAACAAAAATAACACTATTAGAACCGCGTTTTTATATATGAAACTTACCTAACCTTGGCCTTAAAAACTAGGTTCAATTCTCAGTTGGAGGGAATTTTTAATTTGTCGACTTTAGATTAAACTGTACAAGCATATACTATAATAAAGTTCCATATACAAGTTAGTATAGGCAAGGGTTTGCTCTTTATTATAAAAGTAAAATTCTAACTACCATTTTCTTTCTGTAGAATTGAACTAGTATTTTTTTATTCTTGCTGCTCGACGTGTGACTTTAACAAACAAAAATAACACTATTAGAACCACCTTGTCCGAAACCCCTATATATGAAACTTACCTAATCTTGGCTTTAATAGCTAGGTTTGATTCTCCGTCGGAGGGAATTTTTAATTTGTAGACTTTAGATAAAACTCTACAAACATATAATATAGTTAAGTTACATATACAAGTTAGTATAGGCAAGGGTTTGCTCTTTATTATAAAAGTAAAATTCTAAAAGTGAACCTTTATTTTTACTGAGTTTCTGACATTCTACAACCATCAAACCGACCAACAAGTTTATAGTGAATTATACTTATCCTTCTTATATCCTATGTATATGGTGATCTATTTCACTTACTATGAACTAGACTTCGGTCCCTAGTATGAAAGCCCCAAAAAGAATTACTGCATTTTACATAGCTATATCTACATGCTTTTTTTAATGTTAAAAATAGCACTTACTACCACAAAGGTATAGAAATAGCCAGTTTTTCGTAAGAAAACTGATTCTTGTATGTATTTCCTATATTATCTTGTCAAAAGACAAGCGTGTATAAATACTGCATTCACTTATTACGTCATAAATAGTTATAACACATAAATGGTTATAACCTCTATGATTATAACATCATTCATCAAGCTTGTACACGAAAATGAAGTTTTTTTGAAAAATTGATTCCATTTTAAAGCGTTTTTTTTTTGATTACACAAGATACTAGACGTAGCAATTTCCCTTAAATTGATCCATGAAATAGCTCTCTATGATTTTCCAGTGCGCAGCTAGCTGAGTTGAAAAAATAAAAAAAAGATGCCGTCGATTAAAAAGATCGTGGTTACAACTACTTCTCTTCTTTTTCAAGCCAATATATTTCCCTTGATAGTGTACTTCTCGTTTTGATCTGATTATATTGCTAGGAATTATGGGTTGCTATATTTCTTAGTATTATACGTGATCGTCTCTTACTATATTGCTAGCTACCGCTTCAGCCCGAATCAAGCCAATGAATTTTCCTCCTTATTCAGGCCAAAGGACAACTAATATCCTATATAGTGGTATTTGAAATAGCGGTTCCAATAGTTTACTTCTTTTATAATCTACATATATAAAAATAAGTTGTCTGTCCGTTACGCCAAATTATATCTTATCTATATATAAAAATGAAACTAAACTGAAAAGCAAACTGAAACTAAAAATGTAGAAACTGGGAATTGCATAAATATTTCTATATATTTTGACAATAGTTAAAGTAATTCGAAAACCTTATAACAGATATTTATAATTTTAAGGTTTATTATAAATTGTTGAGTGTTAGCATGCTTGGCACGTAAAATTTGTTCTAACAGTCAATGTTAGAATGAAAACTGACAAATTGAAAAACATTGAAAAAGATAGAATGTTACCAAAAAGCAAAGCCAGGCTTGCGGTTCAAAGAGAAAGGGCCAGATTAAGAATGTGCAATTTACGTCAACGATGGCGTATCGAAGAACTACCAGCGCAACGCGAAACCAGACTTGCTTCTGAAAGAGCAAGTAAAAAAAGAAGGCGTGCCGAGGAATCAGGTACAGCCCAGTCGATGATTATAGTAGATGTGTTCAAATCGGGAATAAGTCTAAAATTTGTCCCTATTGCAAGGCCTTGAAATCCAATGGTGAAACAATGGGAATGTGTTGTGCCTCAGGAAAAGTTAAACTTCCTCTATTGGCTGCACCACCAGAGCTATTGAAAACTTTGCTTACTGGAACTACGTCAGAATCTAAGCGTTTTTTTATCACAAATCAGAAAATATAACTCATGTTTCCAAATGACGTCGTTTGGTGCCCAAATCGAAAATCTAGATCAATTTATGCCTACTTTTAAAGTAAAAGGGCAAATTTATCCTAAAGCAAAGTCCCTTCTGCCATTCTCAGGAGAGAATCATAAATTTTTACAATTGTACTTCATCAGTGATAGAAATTCTGAATTGAATGCACGTTGCGAAATTTTTCCCAACGTTGAAAGGACAATCGTGTCCCAATTGCAACATCGTTTCCACGAAAATAATATTTTACTGCGTTTGTTCAAAACAGCCATCGATTTGATGCCTACTGATACGCATAAAATTGTTATTTCCGCTGACAAAACGCCTCCTGGCCAACATGTGCGTAGATACAATGCTCCAACTATCGACGAAGTGGGAATCGTTATGGTCGGTGATCAGTTTTTACCTCGAGATATTATTCTTCATAAGCGAAACGCTCAGTTGGTAAGAATTGCTGAAACTCATCGATGCTACGATGCCCTACAATATCCTATCATTTTTTGGGATGGAGCCGACGGCTATCACTTTAATATTAAATTGATGAATCCAGCCACTAACAAAGAAATGAATAAGAAATGCAGTACAATGCATTATTATTCCTATAGACTAATGATTCTGCAGGATGAAGAGAATTATATTTTAAAATGCCGTTAATTGTTTCACCAATATGTCGTTGATATGTATGCAAAAATTGAATCAGAATGTTTGCTATATATCCGCCTGAATCAGACCAAGTTCCGCTCTGAACAATACATTCATGTGCGAGATGCAGTTGTAAATGACGGTAATACCACAAACATTGGAAGATTAACGATTTTACCTTCGTCATATGCTGGCAGTCCCCGTCATATTCATGAATATGCTCAAGATGCTATTGCTAATGTTCGTCTCTATGGTCGTCCAGATTTATTTATTACATTTACATGTAATCAATCTTGGGACGAGATACAGCAGCCTTTACTTCAAGGACAATCGGCGGTTCATAGACACGACATTACGGCCCGTGTCTTCCGGCAAAAGTTGAAATCACTGATAAACTACATAGTAAAACTTAAAGTTTTTGGGTCAGTGCGATGCTGGATGTACTCAGTGGAATGGCAAAAACGAGGATTGCCACACGCACATATACTAATCAGGCTACATAATAAAATTACGTCTAACGAAATTGATGATGTGATTTCCGCTGATATACCTGATGAAAATGTCGATAAGGGGTTATATGATACTAGCTGTTGGGGTGGCGCTTCGCGCCACCCCAACACCTAGTTGGTGGGGGCGCTTCGCGCCCCCCCCCAAGCCCCCCCGCGCGCGTAAGTCTTTACGCGCCATATTAGTTACGCGCCATTGTAGTTGTGTCCCTATGTCCCACCTGTGAATATAAATATATCTATATATATATATATATATATATATATATATATATATATATATATATATATATATATATATATATATATATATATATATATATATATGTTTTTAACTACGTAAAACTTGCGAATATACAACATTCTTTGCTGTCCCATTGTCTGTGCATATAAATAGAATGTCAGGTTTAACGACTCTTGAACATGCAACATATAATGGTCCATGGGAAAACAATTCGTATTCAGATCTATACCTCATGATTCTAATGATTGCCCTTGAGCTTTGTTGATGGTGATTGCTAATCGACGATTCCCTGTGTCGCCATCGTCATTTATATATCCCCCTGAGCCCCCCGGCGTCCCTGTTGTAGTTGTGTCCCTGTGTCCCGGTCGTCATGTCCCGGTGTCCCGGTCGTCATTTGTGTCCCGGTCTGTATATACATTCGTTTTTGAATTGGTCTTTTTTTAGGTTTTAGTTTTTTACCTTTTTTTAGTTTTTTTTTCTTTTTTTAGTTTTGTTTTTCTCCTTTATTTTTCATTTTTTTTCCTTTTTCATTTTATTTTCTTTTTTAGTTTTTTTTAGCTTTTTAGCTTTTTTTGTTTTTTATTAGTTTTTAGTTTTTTTCTTTTTAGTTTTTTTGTAGTTTTTACCTTTTTTTTAGTTTTTAATTTTTTTTTACTTATGTCCTGGTCGTCATTTATACTCCCTGTGTCCCGGTCGTCATTTGTGTCCCGGTGCTTTGTTGATGGTGATTGCTAATCGAACATTCCTTGTGTCCCGGTCGTCATTTATATTCCCTATGTGCCGGTGTCCCGGTCGTCATTTGTGTCCCGAAGTCCCGGTCTGTAATTTTGTCAGTCGAAAACATGACGTCATTCGACACAGAAACATGACGTCACCTGACAGATCCACAGACAAACAACTTATTTTTATATATATAGATATATATATAAATATATATATATATATTTTCTTTTTAGTTTTTTTGTAGTTTTTACCTTTTTTAGTTTTTTTCTTCTTTTGTATTAATGCTAAAGCCAAGGTTCAAACCTGGAGCCTCTCGGACCTAGAACCTGAAACATAAAGTTTTACCAACTCAGCTACTTCGGCTTGAATACATTCGTTTTGAGCAGCTTCCTCGGGTGTTGCCATTGTAGGTTCTTCAGTCATTTTACAATTAGAAATTTCTCTTTCAACGGTCTTCTTACAATTAAAAATTTGTCTTTGAACGATATTCTTAAATACCTGTGTCCTGGTCGTCATTTATATTCCCTGTGTCCCGGTCGTCATTTGTGTCCCGGTATCCCAGTCTGTAATTTCTCTTTGAGTGTCCCGGTCGTTATTTATATTCCCTCTGTCCCGGTCGTCATTTGTGTCCCGGTCTGTAATTTCTCTTTGAGTGTTTTTTCTTTTTAGTATTTTTTAGTTTTTTACATTTTTTCTTTTTTCAGTTTTCTTTTTCTTCTTTATTTTTCAGCTTCACTATGAAATACATATCCCCGAACCTTTGTTTTTTTTACATAAATCTGGTAGGCATTGATGACCTTATCCAAGTCAAAATCCCAAACCCAATCATCATCGCTATCATTTTCAGTTTTGATATGTTTTGACTCTCGCTGTCCAGGTGGATCTTCATCTAACTGCGCGGTTTTGCGTTCTTTAGCCTCAAGCCTGTTTCCTTGCTGTTCTTTTGATTCCTCGGCACGCTTTCTTTTCTGACTTTCTCTATCAGCAGCAAGTTTTTTGGCATAGACTCTTTGAGCATCTTCATCGGCTTTTGCCATTGTAAGTTCATCAGTCATTTTAAACTTAAACATTAATAGATTTCTACGTGAACATATATGTCTTAAATATCTTTAATGACGTCACCGTCATAGCAAAAATGACGACAACTAACTTCATGACGTCAGTCGACACAGAAACCTGACAGACAGACACACAGACAGACAACTTATTTTTATAAATATAGATAGATATGTTTTTAACGACGTAAAACTTGTGAACATACAACATTCTTCGCTGCCCCATTGTCTGTGCATATAAATAGATTGTCAGGTTTACCGACTCTTGAACATGCAACATATAATTGTCCATGGGAAAAACCATCCATATTCAGATCTATATTATTTTAATTTTTTTAGTTTTCTTTTTCCTCCTTTATTTTTCAGTTTTTTTCCTTTTCTTAGTTTTTTTTCTTTTTTAGTTCTTTAGTTTTTACCTTTTTTTAGTTTTTTTAGTTTTTTAGCTTTTTTAGTTTTTTTTATCAGTTTTTTAGTTTATTTTATGGTTTTTTTCCTTTTTTTAGTTTTTTTTAGTTTTTTTACCTTTTTTTAGTTTTTTTTAGTTTTAAGCTTTTTTAGATTTTTTCTTTTTTTTCTTTTTAGTTTTTTTGTAGTTTTTACCTTCTTTAGATTTTTGCTTCTTTTATATTAATGCTAAAGCCAAGGTTCGAACCTGGAACCTCTTGAACCTAGAACCTGGAACATAACGCCTTATCAACTCAGTTACATCGGCTTGAATACATTCGTTTTTGAATTGGTATATGATGAAATAATTCCGACGTCATATTATATGATGAAAAAAATTTTTAGTTTTTTTTCCTTTTTTTTCTTTTTGTTTTTTTATTGGTTTTTACCGTTTTTTTAGCTTTTTTAGTTTTTTTTTTCGTTTTTTCTTTTTAGTTTTTTTTTATAGTTTTTATCTTTTTTAGTTTTTTTATTTTTATTTATATTTTTTTAGTTTTCTTTTTCTCTTTTATTTTTCAGTTTTTCCTTTTTTTTAGTTTTTTTCTTTTTTAGTTTTTAGTTTTTTTTAGTTTTTTACCCTTTTTTTAGTTTTTTTTTAGTTTTTTTTAGTTTTTTAGCTTTTTTAGTTTTTTTTATTAGTTTTTAGTTTTTTTTTAGTTTTTGCCTTTTTTTAGTTTTTTCAGTTTTTTTTAGTTTTTAGTTTTTTACCTTTTTTTTTAGTTTTTTTTTTTTTTAGTTTTTTTTTAGTTTTTTTAGCTTTTTTAGTTTTTTTTTCTTTTTAGTTTTTTTTGTAGTTTTTACCTTTTTTAGTTTTTTTTTCTTCTTTTGTATTAGTGTGAAATAATTTAGACGTCATATGCGGACAAACACGACGTCACTCGACAGACAGACATAACCCACAAACAACTTATTTTTATATATATAGATTGTTGTAAAAAATATGATACATGGACCTTGTGGTGCATTGAACAAAAATTCACCATGCATGGTCAAAGAAAGGGGCACAAAGCAATATCCTCGACTTTTAGTATCAAACACAATAAGTGGCAATGATGGTTACCCACAATATAGAAGAAGATCTACTGAAGATGGCGGTAAAACAGCAATAATAAAGAAGCGTAACGGTACCACCATCGAAGTAGATAACCAGTGGGTTGTTCCATATTCCCCGTTATTATCAAAATTATTTAATGCACACATAAACGTTGAATACTGTAACTCCGTAAAGGCAATCAAATAAATATGTAAATACGTCAACAAAGGCAGTGACATGGCAGTTTTTGGCTTGCAGTCCAAAATCAAAGATATCGACGAAATCGTACAATATCAGGCTGGAAGATACATAAGCAGTAATGAAGCTGTTTGGCCATTCTTTCATTTCCGATACATGAACGTAGTCCAGCTGTTGTTCACTTAGCGGTACATTTACAGAATGGTCAACGTGTTTATTTCTCGGACACCAACGTGGAACAAAGAGCCCTGTATCCACCGGATACAAAGTTAACTGCTTTCTTGTCGCTATGCAAAAATGATTCTTTTGCAAAAATCTGCTGTATACTGAAGTGCCTTCGTATTACACGTGGAATACTAAAAATAAAGTATTTGAACGTCCAAAACAGGGTAATTCGGTCGACGGCCAACCTACCATCTTCATAGATACCACGATAGGAAGACTCTACACCGTTCACCCCAATCAACATGAATGCTTCTTTCTACGCCTGCTTTTGGTGAATGTACCCGGTCCGACTTCCTTTGAGTATTTGAGAACTGTAAACGGTACTATACATGACACTTACCGTAGTGCATGCCAAGCTCTGAATTTATTGGAGAATGACCAACACTGGGATAACTGCATCAATGACGCGTGCGAAACGTCAACTCCAAGTCAAATTCGTGCATTGTTTGGCATCATTTAACAACTTGCTCTCCATCAGCTCCTACAGAGTTATGGGAAAAATATAAATAAACATTTCCGAAGATAAAACTGATTCTGGCATCAATTCGATCAAAAAATGATATAGCGTTGGTAATTGCGTCGTCCGGAATAGCCGCAAACGTTGCTGCCTGGTGGAAGAACTGCTCATTCCGCTTTGAAATTGCCTCTGAATTTGCATTCTACAGAAACTCCCACGTACAATATTTCCGAATCATCTGGGATGGGTAAAGTATTGCAGCAATGCAAACTTATTATTTGGACGAGTGCACAATGGCACACAAAAAACCGCTCGAGGCTCTGGATCAATGTTTGAAAGATTTGCGAGGGAATTCGAAACCCTTTGGCAGCACATTAATATTGCTTGCGGGAGATTTCAGGCAAACATTACCTATAATACCTAGATCAACCCCTGCAGACGAAATGAATGATTGCCTGAAAAATTCTAATTTATGGGCACACGTAAAAACATTAAAATTAACTACAAATATGCGTGTTCGATTGCAAAACGAAGACTCTGGTCAAACATTTTCAGATCAATTACTGGCAATTGGAAACGGAAAGCTCCCAGTAGAATCAATTTCAGGACGTATACAACTACCTGCTGAATTCTGTAATTTAGTGACGTCCAAAAATGAATTGACTGAAAAAGTATTTCCGAATATTCTAAACAATTATAAAAATAATAAATGGCTAAGTGAAAGAGCGATTCTTGCAACCAAAAATATAGACGTCGATGAAATCAACAATATTGTTTTGACCAAGATTCGAGACCAGGCAGTCCTTTACAAGTCAGTCGACACAGTTTTGGAACCAAATGATTCGGTTAATTATCCATCTGAATTTTTAAATTCCGTGGATCTTTCAGGGTTTCCACCACACGTGCTACAACTAAAAATAGGCGTACCAATAATACTGTTAAGAACTATCAACCCACCAAAACTTTGCAATGGCACGTGACTTGCCGTAAAAAAAAAACAATGGAAAACGTAATAGAGGCCACAATCTTGACAGGGCCTTTTGAGGGTGAGGCTGTTCTTATTCCTCGCATTCCCATGATTCCAACGGATCTGCCTTTTCAATTTAAAAGATTGCTATTTTAATTTGATTAGCATTTGAAATCACCATCAACAAAGCTCAAGGTCAATCATTAGAAAAATCGGGTATTGATCTTAATACTGATTGTTTTTCCCATGGACAATTGTACGTTGCATGTTCGAGGGTCGGTAAACCTGACAATCTATGTATATGCAGCGACAATTGGACAGCGAAGAATGTTGTATATTCGCAAGTCTTACGCAGTTAATTTGTATTGTATCTATCTATCTATCTATCAAACAGTTCGTGGTAACGAACTGTAGTAAGGAGCGACCCGGCTCAATAGTAACCAAAACTTAAAAAAATAGAATTTTGATACCAATAGCTATATCAAAAGAATCGCATTTTAATGCTGATTTTAAATATATAAGTTTCATCAAGTTTAGTCTTACCCATCAAAAGTTACGAGCCTGAGAAAATTTGCCTTATTTTAGAAAATAGGGGGAAACACCCCCTAAAAGTCATAGAATCTTAACGAAAATCACACCATCAGATTCAACGTATCAGAGAACCCTATTGTAGAAGTTTCGAGCTCCTATCTACAAAAATGTGGAATTTTGTATTTTTTGCCAGAAGGCAGATCACGGATGCGTGTTTATTTGTTTTTTTGTTTGTTTTTTTTTCCCCAGGGGTCATCGTATCGACCCCGTTGTCCTAGAATGTTACAAGAGGGCTCATTCTAACGGAAATGAAAAGTTCTAGTGCCCTTTTTAAGTGACCAAAAAAATTGGAGGGCACCTAGGCCCCCTCCCACGCTAATGATTTTCCCAAAGTCAACGGATCAAAATTCTGAGATAGCCATGTTATTCAGCGTAGTCGAAAAACCTTAAAACTATGTCTTTGGGGACGACTTACTCCCCCACA
>NW_027064338.1:0-26789 GCF_032884065.1 Artemia franciscana
CCTGTAATCACATTCTTTACCATTTGCAATCATAAAATAGTCTAATATCTTCATTTTTCAAACATACGTAGCTATTACCCTCGAAAACTAAATTTTTTGAATAGGAAAAGAGCCTTTAAGCACTTTCTTTACCATGTGCAATCATAAAATAGTCTAATATCTTCATTTTTCCAACATACGTAGCTATTATCCTCGAAAACTAAAACTTTTGACATAGGAAAAGAGCCTTTAATCACATTCTTTACCATTTGCAATCATAAAATAGTCTAATATCTTCATTTTTTCAACATAAGTAGCTATTACCCTCGAAAACTAAAACTTTTGAAATAAGAAAAAAGCCTTTAAGCACTTTCTTTACCATGTGCAATCATAAAATAGTCTAATATCTTCATTTTTTCAACATAAGTAGCTATTACCCTCGAAAACTTAAACTTTTGACATAGGAAAAGAGCCTTTAATCACATTTTTTACCATGTGCAATCATAAATAGTCTAATATCTTCATTTTTCCAACATACGTAGCTATTACCCTCGAAAACTAAAACTTTTGACATAGGAAAAGAGCCTTTACTCACATTCTTCACCAGGTGCAATCATAAAATAGTCTAATATCTTCATTTTTTCAACATACGTAGCTATTACCCTCGAAAACTAAAACTTTTGAAATAGGAAAAGAGCCTTTAATCACATTCTTTACCATGTGCAATCATAAAATAGTCTAATATCTTCATTTTTCCAACATACGTAGCTATTACCCTCGAAAACTAAAACTTTTGACATAGGAAAAGAGCCTTTAATCACATTCTTTACCATTTTACCTCGCATCCAGACATACGTAGCTATTACCCTCGAAAACTAAAACTTTTGAATAGGAAAAGAGCCTTTAAGCACTTCTTTACCATGTGCAATCATAAAATAGTCTAATATCTTCATTTTTCCAACATACGTAGCTATTACCCTCGAAAACTAAAACTTTTGACATAGGAAAAGAGCCTTTAATCACATTCTTTACCATTTGCAATCATAAAATAGTCTAATATCTTCATTTTTTCAACATACGTAGCTATTACCCTCGAAAACTAAAACTTTTGACATAGGAAAAGAGCCTTTAATCACATTCGTTACCATTTGCAATATAAAATAGTCTAATATCTTCATTTTTTCAACATACGTAGCTATTACCCTCGAAAACTAAAACTTTTGACATAGGAAAAGAGCCTTTAATCACATTCTTTACCATTTGCAATCATAAAATAGTCTAATATCTTCATTTTTTCAACATACGTAGCTATTACCCTCGAAAACTAAAACTTTTGACATAGGAAAAGAGCCTTTAATCACATTCTTTACCATTTGCAATCATAAAATAGTCTAATATCTTCATTTTTTCAACATACGTAGCTATTACCCTCGAAAACTAAAACTTTTGACATAGGAAAAGAGCCTTTAATCACATTCTTTACCATGTGCAATCATAAAATAGTCTAATATCTTCATTTTTCCAACATACGTAGCTATTACCCTCGAAAACTAAAACTTTTGAAATAGGAAAAGAGCCTTTAAGCACATTCTTTACCATGTGCAATCATAAAATAGTCTAATATCTTCATTTTTCCAACATACGTAGCTATTACCCTCGAAAACTAAAACTTTTGACATAGGAAAAGAGCCTTTAATCACATTCTTTACCATTTGCAATCATAAAATAGTCTAATATCTTCATTTTTTCAACATACGTAGCTATTACCCTCGAAAACTAAAACTTTTGAAATAGGAAAAGAGCCTTTAATCACATTCTTTACCATTTGCAATCATAAAATAGTCTAATATCTTCATTTTTTCAACATACGTAGCTATTACCCTCGAAAACTAAAACTTTTGACATAGGAAAAGAGCCTTTAATCACATTCTTTACCATGTGCAATCATAAAATAGTCTAATATCTTCATTTTTCCAACATACGTAGC
Organism: Artemia franciscana; assembly: GCF_032884065.1. Lineage (NCBI taxonomy): Eukaryota > Metazoa > Arthropoda > Branchiopoda > Anostraca > Artemiidae > Artemia > Artemia franciscana. The sequence continues at coordinate 1,967 of NW_027064338.1, forward strand.
TATTACCCTCGAAAACTAAAACTTTTGACATAGGAAAAGAGCCTTTAATCACATTCGTTACCATTTTGCAATTATAAAATAGTCTAATATCTTCATTTTTTCAACATACGTAGCTATTACCCTCGAAAACTAAAACTTTTGACATAGGAAAAGAGCCTTTAATCACATTCTTTACCATGTGCAATCATAAAATAGTCTAATATCTTCATTTTTCCAACATACGTAGCTATTACCCTCGAAAACTAAAACTTTTGAAATAGGAAAAGAGCCTTTAAGCACTTTCTTTACCATGTGCAATCATAAAATAGTCTAATATCTTCATTTTTCCAACATACGTAGCTATTACCCTCGAAAACTAAAACTTTTGACATAGGAAAAGAGCCTTTAATCACATTCTTTACCATTTTACCTCGTCATATCTTCATCAACATACGTAGCTATTACCCTCGAAAACTAAAACTTTTGAAATAGGAAAAGAGCCTTTAAGCACTTTCTTTACCATGTGCAATCATAAAATAGTCTAATATCTTCATTTTTCCAACATACGTAGCTATTACCCTCGAAAACTAAAACTTTTGACATAGGAAAAGAGCCTTTAATCACATTCTTTACCATTTGCAATCATAAAATAGTCTAATATCTTCATTTTTTCAAAATACGTAGCTATTACCCTCGAAAACTAAAACTTTTGACATAGGAAAAGAGCCTTTAATCACATTCGTTACCATTTGCAATATAAAATAGTCTAATATCTTCATTTTTTCAACATACGTAGCTATTACCCTCGAAAACTAAAACTTTTGAAATAGGAAAAGAGCCTTTAATCACATTCTTTACCATTTGCAATCATAAAATAGTCTAATATCTTCATTTTTCAACATACGTAGCTATTACCCTCGAAAACTAAAACTTTTGACATAGGAAAAGAGCCTTTAATACATTCTTTACCATGTTGCAATCATAAAATAGTCTAATATCTTCATTTTTCCAACATACTTAGCTATTACCCTCGAAAACTAAAACTTTTGACATAGGAAAAGAGCCTTTAATCACATTCTTTACCATTTGCAATCATAAAATAGTCTAATATCTTCATTTTTTCAACATACGTAGCTATTACCCTCGAAAACTAAAACTTTTGACATAGGAAAAGAGCCTTTAATCACATTCTTTACCATTTGCAATCATAAAATAGTCTAATATCTTCATTTTTTCAACATACGTAGCTATTACCCTCGAAAACTAAAACTTTTGAAATAGGAAAAGAGCCTTTAATCACATTCTTTACCATTTGCAATCATAAAATAGTCTAATATCTTCATTTTTCCAACATACGTAGCTATTACCCTCGAAAACTAAAACTTTTGACATAGGAAAAGAGCCTTTAATCACATTCTTTACCATTTGCAATCATAAAATAGTCTAATATCTTCATTTTTCCAACATACGTAGCTATTACCCTCGAAAACTAAAACTTTTGACATAGGAAAAGAGCCTTTAATCACATTCTTTACCATTTGCAATCATAAAATAGTCTAATATCTTCATTTTTTCAACATACGTAGCTATTACCCTCGAAAACTAAAACTTTTGAAATAGGAAAAGAGCCTTTAATCACATTCTTTACCATTTGCAATCATAAAATAGTCTAATATCTTCATTTTTCAACATACGTAGCTATTACCCTCGAAAACTAAAACTTTTGACATAGGAAAAGAGCCTTTAATCACATTCTTTACCATTTGCAATCATAAAATAGTCTAATATCTTCATTTTTCCAACATACGTAGCTATTACCCTCGAAAACTAAAACTTTTGACATAGGAAAAGAGCCTTTAATCACATTCTTTACCATTTGCAATCATAAAATAGTCTAATATCTTCATTTTTTCAACATACGTAGCTATTACCCTCGAAAACTAAAACTTTTGAAATAGGAAAAAAGCCTTTAATCACATTCTTTACCATTTGCAATCATAAAATAGTCTAATATCTTCATTTTTTCAACATACTAGCTATTACCCTCGAAAACTAAAACTTTTGACATAGGAAAAGAGCCTTTAATCACATTCTTTACCATTTGCAATCATAAAATAGTCTAATATCTTCATTTTTCAACATACGTAGCTATTACCCTCGAAAACTAAAACTTTTGACATAGGAAAAGAGCCTTTAATCACATTCTTTACCATTTGCAATCATAAAATAGTCTAATATCTTCATTTTTTCAACATACGTAGCTATTACCCTCGAAAACTAAAACTTTTGACATAGGAAAAGAGCCTTTAATCACATTCTTTACCATTTGCAATCATAAAATAGTCTAATATCTTCATTTTTTCAACATACGTAGCTATTACCCTCGAAAACTAAAACTTTTGAAATAGGAAAAGAGCCTTTAATCACATTCTTTACCATTGCAATCATAAAATAGTCTAATATCTTCATTTTTCCAACATACGTAGCTATTACCCTCGAAAACTAAAACTTTTGCATAGGAAAAGAGCCTTTAAGCACATTCTTTACCATGTGCAATCATAAAATAGTCTAATATCTTCATTTTTCCAACATACGTAGCTATTACCCTCGAAAACTAAAACTTTTGACATAGGAAAAGAGCCTTTAATCACATTCTTTACCATTTGCAATCATAAAATAGTCTAATATCTTCATTTTTTCAACATACGTAGCTATTACCCTCGAAAACTAAAACTTTTGACATAGGAAAAGAGCCTTTAATCACATTCGTTACCATTTGCAATTATAAAATAGTCTAATATCTTCATTTTTTCAACATACGTAGCTATTACCCTCGAAAACTAAAACTTTTGACATAGGAAAAGAGCCTTTAATCACATTCTTTACCATTTGCAATCATAAAATAGTCTAATATCTTCATTTTTTCAACATACGTAGCTATTACCCTCGAAAACTAAAACTTTTGACATAGGAAAAGAGCCTTTAATCACATTCTTTACCATGTGCAATCATAAAATAGTCTAATATCTTCATTTTTTCAACATACGTAGCTATTACCCTCGAAAACTAAAACTTTTGACATAGGAAAAGAGCCTTTAATCACATTCTTTACCATGTGCAATTCATAAAATAGTCTAATATCTTCATTTTTCCAACATACGTAGCTATTACCCTCGAAAACTAAAACTTTTGAAATAGGAAAAGAGCCTTTAATCACATTCTTTACCATGTGCAATCATAAAATAGTCTAATATCTTCATTTTTCCAACATACGTAGCTATTACCCTCGAAAACTAAAACTTTTGACATAGGAAAAGAGCCTTTAATCACATTCTTTACCATGTGCAATCATAAAATAGTCTAATATCTTCATTTTTTCAACATACGTAGCTATTACCCTCGAAAACTAAAACTTTTGAATAGGAAAAGAGCCTTTAATCACTTCTTTACCATGTGCAATCATAAAATAGTCTAATATCTTCATTTTTCCAACATACGTAGCTATTACCCTCGAAAACTAAAACTTTTGACATAGGAAAAGAGCCTTTAATCACATTCTTTACCATGTGCAATCATAAAATAGTCTAATATCTTCATTTTTCCAACATACGTAGCTATTACCCTCGAAAACTAAAACTTTTGACATAGGAAAAGAGCCTTTAATCACATTCTTTACCATTTGCAATTATAAAATAGTCTAATATCTTCATTTTTTCAACATACGTAGCTATTACCCTCGAAAACTAAAACTTTTGACATAGGAAAAGAGCCTTTAATCACATTCTTTACCATGTGCAATCATAAAATAGTCTAATATCTTCATTTTTCCAACATACGTAGCTATTACCCTCGAAAACTAAAACTTTTGAAATAGGAAAAGAGCCTTTAAGCACATTCTTTACCATGTGCAATCATAAAATAGTCTAATATCTTCATTTTTCCAACATACGTAGCTATTACCCTCGAAAACTAAAACTTTTGACATAGGAAAAGAGCCTTTAATCACATTCTTTACCATTTGCAATCATAAAATAGTCTAATATCTTCATTTTTTCAACATACGTAGCTATTACCCTCGAAAACTAAAACTTTTGAAATAGGAAAAGAGCCTTTAATCACTTCTTTACCATGTGCAATCATAAAATAGTCTAATATCTTCATTTTTCCAACATACGTAGCTATTACCCTCGAAAACTAAAACTTTTGACATAGGAAAAGAGCCTTTAATCACATTCTTTACCATTTGCAATCATAAAATAGTCTAATATCTTCATTTTTTCAACATACGTAGCTATTACCCTCGAAAACTAAAACTTTTGACATAGGAAAAGAGCCTTTAATCACATTCTTTACCATTTGCAATCATAAAATAGTCTAATATCTTCATTTTTTCAACATACGTAGCTATTACCCTCGAAAACTAAAACTTTTGACATAGGAAAAGAGCCTTTAATCACATTCTTTACCATTTGCAATCATAAAATAGTCTAATATCTTCATTTTTCAACATACGTAGCTATTACCCTCGAAAACTAAAACTTTTGACATAGGAAAAGAGCCTTTAATCACATTCTTTACCATGTGCAATCATAAAATAGTCTAATATCTTCATTTTTCCAACATACGTAGCTATTACCCTCGAAAACTAAAACTTTTGACATAGGAAAAGAGCCTTTAATCACATTCTTTACCATGTGCAATCATAAAATAGTCTAATATCTTCATTTTTCCAACATACGTAGCTATTACCCTCGAAAACTAAAACTTTTGACATAGGAAAAGAGCCTTTAATCACATTCTTTACCATTTGCAATCATAAAATAGTCTAATATCTTCATTTTTTCAACATACGTAGCTATTACCCTCGAAAACTAAAACTTTTGACATAGGAAAAGAGCCTTTAATCACATTCTTTACCATTTGCAATCATAAAATAGTCTAATATCTTCATTTTTTCAACATACGTAGCTATTACCCTCGAAAACTAAAACTTTTGACATAGGAAAAGAGCCTTTAATCACATTCTTTACCATTTGCAATCATAAAATAGTCTAATATCTTCATTTTTTCCAACATACGTAGCTATTACCCTCGAAAACTAAAACTTTTGACATAGGAAAAGAGCCTTTAATCACATTCTTTACCATTTGCAATCATAAAATAGTCTAATATCTTCATTTTTTCAACATACGTAGCTATTACCCTCGAAAACTAAAACTTTTGACATAGGAAAAGAGCCTTTAATCACATTCTTTACCATTTGCAATCATAAAATAGTCTAATATCTTCATTTTTTCAACATACGTAGCTATTACCCTCGAAAACTAAAACTTTTGACATAGGAAAAGAGCCTTTAATCACATTCTTTACCATTTGCAATCATAAAATAGTCTAATATCTTCATTTTTTCAACATACGTAGCTATTACCCTCGAAAACTAAAACTTTTGACATAGGAAAAGAGCCTTTAATCACATTCTTTACCATTTGCAATCATAAAATAGTCTAATATCTTCATTTTTTCAACATACGTAGCTATTACCCTCGAAAACTAAAACTTTTGACATAGGAAAAGAGCCTTTAATCACATTCTTTACCATTTGCAATCATAAAATAGTCTAATATCTTCATTTTTTCAACATACGTAGCTATTACCCTCGAAAACTAAAACTTTTGACATAGGAAAAGAGCCTTTAATCACATTCTTTACCATTTGCAATCATAAAATAGTCTAATATCTTCATTTTTTCAACATACGTAGCTATTACCCTCGAAAACTAAAACTTTTGACATAGGAAAAGAGCCTTTAATCACATTCTTTACCATTTGCAATCATAAAATAGTCTAATATCTTCATTTTTTCAACATACGTAGCTATTACCCTCGAAAACTAAAACTTTTGACATAGGAAAAGAGCCTTTAATCACATTCTTTACCATTTGCAATCATAAAATAGTCTAATATCTTCATTTTTTCAACATACGTAGCTATTACCCTCGAAAACTAAAACTTTTGACATAGGAAAAGAGCCTTTAATCACATTCTTTACCATGTGCAATCATAAAATAGTCTAATATCTTCATTTTTTCAACATACGTAGCTATTACCCTCGAAAACTAAAACTTTTGACATAGGAAAAGAGCCTTTAATCACATTCTTTACCATTTGCAATCATAAAATAGTCTAATATCTTCATTTTTTCAACATACGTAGCTATTACCCTCGAAAACTAAAACTTTTGACATAGGAAAAGAGCCTTTAATCACATTCTTTACCATTTGCAATCATAAAATAGTCTAATATCTTCATTTTTTCAACATACGTAGCTATTACCCTCGAAAACTAAAACTTTTGACATAGGAAAAGAGCCTTTAATCACATTCTTTACCATTTGCAATTCATAAAATAGTCTAATATCTTCATTTTTCAACATACGTAGCTATTACCCTCGAAAACTAAAACTTTTGACATAGGAAAAGAGCCTTTAATCACATTCTTTACCATGTGCAATCATAAAATAGTCTAATATCTTCATTTTTTCAACATACGTAGCTATTACCCTCGAAAACTAAAACTTTTGACATAGGAAAAGAGCCTTTAATCACATTCTTTACCATGTGCAATCATAAAATAGTCTAATATCTTCATTTTTCAACATACGTAGCTATTACCCTCGAAAACTAAAACTTTTGAATAGGAAAAGAGCCTTTAAGCACTTCTTTACCATGTGCAATCATAAAATAGTCTAATATCTTCATTTTTCCAACATACGTAGCTATTACCCTCGAAAACTAAAACTTTTGACATAGGAAAAGAGCCTTTAATCACATTCTTTACCATGTGCAATCATAAAATAGTCTAATATCTTCATTTTTCCAACATACGTAGCTATTACCCTCGAAAACTAAAACTTTTGACATAGGAAAAGAGCCTTTAATCACATTCTTTACCATTTGCAATCATAAAATAGTCTAATATCTTCATTTTTTCAACATACGTAGCTATTACCCTCGAAAACTAAAACTTTTGACATAGGAAAAGAGCCTTTAATCACATTCTTTACCATGTGCAATCATAAAATAGTCTAATATCTTCATTTTTCCAACATACGTAGCTATTACCCTCGAAAACTAAAACTTTTGACATAGGAAAAGAGCCTTTAATCACATTCTTTACCATGTGCAATCATAAAATAGTCTAATATCTTCATTTTTTCAACATACGTAGCTATTACCCTCGAAAACTAAAACTTTTGACATAGGAAAAGAGCCTTTAATCACATTCTTTACCATTTGCAATCATAAAATAGTCTAATATCTTCATTTTTTCAACATACGTAGCTATTACCCTCGAAAACTAAAACTTTTGAAATAGGAAAAGAGCCTTTAATCACTTCTTTACCATGTGCAATCATAAAATAGTCTAATATCTTCATTTTTCCAACATACGTAGCTATTACCCTCGAAAACTAAAACTTTTGACATAGGAAAAGAGCCTTTAATCACATTCTTTACCATGTGCAATCATAAAATAGTCTAATATCTTCATTTTTCCAACATACGTAGCTATTACCCTCGAAAACTAAAACTTTTGACATAGGAAAAGAGCCTTTAATCACATTCTTTACCATTTGCAATCATAAAATAGTCTAATATCTTCATTTTTTCAACATACGTAGCTATTACCCTCGAAAACTAAAACTTTTGACATAGGAAAAGAGCCTTTAATCACATTCTTTACCATTTGCAATCATAAAATAGTCTAATATCTTCATTTTTTCAACATACGTAGCTATTACCCTCGAAAACTAAAACTTTTGACATAGGAAAAGAGCCTTTAATCACATTCTTTACCATTTGCAATCATAAAATAGTCTAATATCTTCATTTTTTCAACATACGTAGCTATTACCCTCGAAAACTAAAACTTTTGACATAGGAAAAGAGCCTTTAATCACATTCTTTACCATTTGCAATCATAAAATAGTCTAATATCTTCATTTTTTCAACATACGTAGCTATTACCCTCGAAAACTAAAACTTTTGACATAGGAAAAGAGCCTTTAATCACATTCTTTACCATTTGCAATCATAAAATAGTCTAATATCTTCATTTTTTCAACATACGTAGCTATTACCCTCGAAAACTAAAACTTTTGAATAGGAAAAGAGCCTTTAATCACATTCTTTACCATTTGCAATCATAAAATAGTCTAATATCTTCATTTTTCCAACATACGTAGCTATTACCCTCGAAAACTAAAACTTTTGACATAGGAAAAGAGCCTTTAATCACATTCTTTACCATGTGCAATCATAAAATAGTCTAATATCTTCATTTTTCCAACATACGTAGCTATTACCCTCGAAAACTAAAACTTTTGACATAGGAAAAGAGCCTTTAATCACATTCTTTACCATTTGCAATCATAAAATAGTCTAATATCTTCATTTTTTCAACATACGTAGCTATTACCCTCGAAAACTAAAACTTTTGACATAGGAAAAGAGCCTTTAATCACATTCTTTACCATTTGCAATCATAAAATAGTCTAATATCTTCATTTTTTCAACATACGTAGCTATTACCCTCGAAAACTAAAACTTTTGACATAGGAAAAGAGCCTTTAATCACATTCTTTACCATTTGCAATCATAAAATAGTCTAATATCTTCATTTTTTCAACATACATAGTAGCTATTACCCTCGAAAACTAAAACTTTTGAAATAGGAAAAGAGCCTTTAATCACATTCTTTACCATTTGCAATCATAAAATAGTCTAATATCTTCATTTTTTCAACATACGTAGCTATTACCCTCGAAAACTAAAACTTTTGACATAGGAAAAGAGCCTTTAATCACATTCTTTACCATTTGCAATCATAAAATAGTCTAATATCTTCATTTTTTCAACATACGTAGCTATTACCCTCGAAAACTAAAACTTTTGACATAGGAAAAGAGCCTTTAATCACATTCTTTACCATTTGCAATCATAAAATAGTCTAATATCTTCATTTTTTCAACATACGTAGCTATTACCCTCGAAAACTAAAACTTTTGACATAGGAAAAGAGCCTTTAATCACATTCTTTACCATTTGCAATCATAAAATAGTCTAATATCTTCATTTTTTCAACATACGTAGCTATTACCCTCGAAAACTAAAACTTTTGACATAGGAAAAGAGCCTTTAATCACATTCTTTACCATTTGCAATCATAAAATAGTCTAATATCTTCATTTTTTCAACATACGTAGCTATTACCCTCGAAAACTAAAACTTTTGACATAGGAAAAGAGCCTTTAATCACATTCTTTACCATTTGCAATCATAAAATAGTCTAATATCTTCATTTTTTCAACATACGTAGCTATTACCCTCGAAAACTAAAACTTTTGACATAGGAAAAGAGCCTTTAATCACATTCTTTACCATTTGCAATCATAAAATAGTCTAATATCTTCATTTTTTCAACATACGTAGCTATTACCCTCGAAAACTAAAACTTTTGACATAGGAAAAGAGCCTTTAATCACATTCTTTACCATGTGCAATCATAAAATAGTCTAATATCTTCATTTTTCCAACATACGTAGCTATTACCCTCGAAAACTAAAACTTTTGACATAGGAAAAGAGCCTTTAAGCACATTCTTTACCATGTGCAATCATAAAATAGTCTAATATCTTCATTTTTCCAACATACGTAGCTATTACCCTCGAAAACTAAAACTTTTGACATAGGAAAAGAGCCTTTAATCACATTCTTTACCATGTTGCAATCATAAAATAGTCTAATATCTTCATTTTTTCAACATACGTAGCTATTACCCTCGAAAACTAAAACTTTTGACATAGGAAAAGAGCCTTTAATCACATTCTTTACCATTTGCAATTATAAAATAGTCTAATATCTTCATTTTTTCAACATACGTAGCTATTACCCTCGAAAACTAAAACTTTTGACATAGGAAAAGAGCCTTTAATCACATTCTTTACCATGTGCAATCATAAAATAGTCTAATATCTTCATTTTTCCAACATACGTAGCTATTACCCTCGAAAACTAAAACTTTTGACATAGGAAAAGAGCCTTTAATCACATTCTTTACCATGTGCAATCATAAAATAGTCTAATATCTTCATTTTTCCAACATACGTAGCTATTACCCTCGAAAACTAAAACTTTTGACATAGGAAAAGAGCCTTTAATCACATTCTTTACCATGTGCAATCATAAAATAGTCTAATATCTTCATTTTTTCAACATACGTAGCTATTACCCTCGAAAACTAAAACTTTTGAAATAGGAAAAGAGCCTTTAAGCACTTTCTTTACCATGTGCAATCATAAAATAGTCTAATATCTTCATTTTTCCAACATACGTAGCTATTACCCTCGAAAACTAAAACTTTTGACATAGGAAAAGAGCCTTTAATCACATTCTTTACCATGTGCAATCATAAAATAGTCTAATATCTTCATTTTTCCAACATACGTAGCTATTACCCTCGAAAACTAAAACTTTTGACATAGGAAAAGAGCCTTTAATCACATTCTTTACCATTTGCAATCATAAAATAGTCTAATATCTTCATTTTTTCAACATACGTAGCTATTACCCTCGAAAACTAAAACTTTTGACATAGGAAAAGAGCCTTTAATCACATTCTTTACCATGTGCAATCATAAAATAGTCTAATATCTTCATTTTTCCAACATACGTAGCTATTACCCTCGAAAACTAAAACTTTTGACATAGGAAAAGAGCCTTTAATCACATTCTTTACCATTTGCAATCATAAAATAGTCTAATATCTTCATTTTTTCAACATACGTAGCTATTACCCTCGAAAACTAAAACTTTTGAAATAGGAAAAGAGCCTTTAATCACATTCTTTACCATTTGCAATCATAAAATAGTCTAATATCTTCATTTTTTCAACATACGTAGCTATTACCCTCGAAAACTAAAACTTTTGACATAGGAAAAGAGCCTTTAATCACATTCTTTACCATTTGCAATCATAAAATAGTCTAATATCTTCATTTTTCCAACATACGTAGCTATTACCCTCGAAAACTAAAACTTTTGAAATAGGAAAAGAGCCTTTAATCACATTCTTTACCATTTGCAATCATAAAATAGTCTAATATCTTCATTTTTCCAACATACGTAGCTATTACCCTCGAAAACTAAAACTTTTGACATAGGAAAAGAGCCTTTAATCACATTCTTTACCATTTGCAATCATAAAATAGTCTAATATCTTCATTTTTTCAACATACGTAGCTATTACCCTCGAAAACTAAAACTTTTGACATAGGAAAAGAGCCTTTAATCACATTCTTTACCATTTGCAATCATAAAATAGTCTAATATCTTCATTTTTTCAACATACGTAGCTATTACCCTCGAAAACTAAAACTTTTGACATAGGAAAAGAGCCTTTAATCACATTCTTTACCATTTGCAATCATAAAATAGTCTAATATCTTCATTTTTTCAACATACGTAGCTATTACCCTCGAAAACTAAAACTTTTGACATAGGAAAAGAGCCTTTAATCACATTCTTTACCATTTGCAATCATAAAATAGTCTAATATCTTCATTTTTTCAACATACGTAGCTATTACCCTCGAAAACTAAAACTTTTGAAATAGGAAAAGAGCCTTTAATCACATTCTTTACCATTTGCAATCATAAAATAGTCTAATATCTTCATTTTTCCAACATACGTAGCTATTACCCTCGAAAACTAAAACTTTTGCCATAGGAAAAGAGCCTTTAAGCACATTCTTTACCATGTGCAATCATAAAATAGTCTAATATCTTCATTTTTCCAACATACGTAGCTATTACCCTCGAAAACTAAAACTTTTGACATAGGAAAAGAGCCTTTAATCACATTCTTTACCATTTGCAATCATAAAATAGTCTAATATCTTCATTTTTTCAACATACGTAGCTATTACCCTCGAAAACTAAAACTTTTGACATAGGAAAAGAGCCTTTAATCACATTCTTTACCATTTGCAATCATAAAATAGTCTAATATCTTCATTTTTTCAACATACGTAGCTATTACCCTCGAAAACTAAAACTTTTGACATAGGAAAAGAGCCTTTAATCACATTCGTTACCATTTGCAATTATAAAATAGTCTAATATCTTCATTTTTTCAACATTCACATAATATCTTGTAGCTATTACCCTCGAAAACTAAAACTTTTGAAATAGGAAAAGAGCCTTTAATCACATTCTTTACCATTTGCAATCATAAAATAGTCTAATATCTTCATTTTTTCAACATACGTAGCTATTACCCTCGAAAACTAAAACTTTTGACATAGGAAAAGAGCCTTTAATCACATTCTTTACCATTTGCAATCATAAAATAGTCTAATATCTTCATTTTTCCAACATACGTAGCTATTACCCTCGAAAACTAAAACTTTTGAAATAGGAAAAGAGCCTTTAATCACATTCTTTACCATGTGCAATCATAAAATAGTCTAATATCTTCATTTTTCCAACATACGTAGCTATTACCCTCGAAAACTAAAACTTTTGACATAGGAAAAGAGCCTTTAATCACATTCTTTACCATTTGCAATCATAAAATAGTCTAATATCTTCATTTTTTCAACATACGTAGCTATTACCCTCGAAAACTAAAACTTTTGACATAGGAAAAGAGCCTTTAATCACATTCTTTACCATTTGCAATCATAAAATAGTCTAATATCTTCATTTTTTCAACATACGTAGCTATTACCCTCGAAAACTAAAACTTTTGACATAGGAAAAGAGCCTTTAATCACATTCTTTACCATTTGCAATCATAAAATAGTCTAATATCTTCATTTTTTCAACATACGTAGCTATTACCCTCGAAAACTAAAACTTTTGACATAGGAAAAGAGCCTTTAATCACATTCTTTACCATTTGCAATCATAAAATAGTCTAATATCTTCATTTTTCCAACATACGTAGCTATTACCCTCGAAAACTAAAACTTTTGACATAGGAAAAGAGCCTTTAATCACATTCTTTACCATGTGCAATCATAAAATAGTCTAATATCTTCATTTTTCCAACATACGTAGCTATTACCCTCGAAAACTAAAACTTTTGACATAGGAAAAGAGCCTTTAAGCACATTCTTTACCATGTGCAATCATAAAATAGTCTAATATCTTCATTTTTCCAACATACGTAGCTATTACCCTCGAAAACTAAAACTTTTGACATAGGAAAAGAGCCTTTAAGCACTTCTTTACCATGTGCAATCATAAAATAGTCTAATATCTTCATTTTTCCAACATACGTAGCTATTACCCTCGAAAACTAAAACTTTTGACATAGGAAAAGAGCCTTTAATCACATTCTTTACCATTTGCAATCATAAAATAGTCTAATATCTTCATTTTTTCAACATACGTAGCTATTACCCTCGAAAACTAAAACTTTTGACATAGGAAAAGAGCCTTTAATCACATTCTTTACCATTTGCAATCATAAAATAGTCTAATATCTTCATTTTTTCCAACATACGTAGCTATTACCCTCGAAAACTAAAACTTTTGACATAGGAAAAGAGCCTTTAATCACATTCTTTACCATGTGCAATCATAAAATAGTCTAATATCTTCATTTTTCCAACATACGTAGCTATTACCCTCGAAAACTAAAACTTTTGACATAGGAAAAGAGCCTTTAATCACATTCTTTACCATGTGCAATCATAAAATAGTCTAATATCTTCATTTTTCCAACATACGTAGCTATTACCCTCGAAAACTAAAACTTTTGAAATAGGAAAAGAGCCTTTAATCACATTCTTTACCATTTGCAATCATAAAATAGTCTAATATCTTCATTTTTTCAACATACGTAGCTATTACCCTCGAAAACTAAAACTTTTGACATAGGAAAAGAGCCTTTAATCACATTCTTTACCATTGCAATCATAAAATAGTCTAATATCTTCATTTTTCCAACATACGTAGCTATTACCCTCGAAAACTAAAACTTTTGACAATAGGAAAAGAGCCTTTAATCACATTCTTTACCATGTGCAATCATAAAATAGTCTAATATCTTCATTTTTCCAACATACGTAGCTATTACCCTCGAAAACTAAAACTTTTGACATAGGAAAAGAGCCTTTAATCACATTCTTTACCATTTGCAATCATAAAATAGTCTAATATCTTCATTTTTTCAACATACGTAGCTATTACCCTCGAAAACTAAAACTTTTGACATAGGAAAAGAGCCTTTAATCACATTCTTTACCATTTGCAATCATAAAATAGTCTAATATCTTCATTTTTTCAACATACGTAGCTATTACCCTCGAAAACTAAAACTTTTGACATAGGAAAAGAGCCTTTAATCACATTCTTTACCATTTGCAATCATAAAATAGTCTAATTTCTTCATTTTTTCAACATACGTAGCTATTACCCTCGAAAACTAAAACTTTTGACATAGGAAAAGAGCCTTTAATCACATTCTTTACCATTTGCAATCATAAAATAGTCTAATATCTTCATTTTTTCAACATACGTAGCTATTACCCTCGAAAACTAAAACTTTTGAAATAGGAAAAGAGCCTTTAAGCACATTCTTTACCATGTGCAATCATAAAATAGTCTAATATCTTCATTTTTCCAACATACGTAGCTATTACCCTCGAAAACTAAAACTTTTGACATAGGAAAAGAGCCTTTAATCACATTCTTTACCATGTGCAATCATAAAATAGTCTAATATCTTCATTTTTCCAACATACGTAGCTATTACCCTCGAAAACTAAAACTTTTGACATAGGAAAAGAGCCTTTAATCACATTCTTTACCATTTGCAATCATAAAATAGTCTAATATCTTCATTTTTTCAACATACGTAGCTATTACCCTCGAAAACTAAAACTTTTGACATAGGAAAAGAGCCTTTAATCACATTCTTTACCATTTGCAATCATAAAATAGTCTAATATCTTCATTTTTTCAACATACGTAGCTATTACCCTCGAAAACTAAAACTTTTGACATAGGAAAAGAGCCTTTAATCACATTCGTTACCATTTGCAATTATAAAATAGTCTAATATCTTCATTTTTTCAACATACATAGTAGCTATTACCCTCGAAAACTAAAACTTTTGAAATAGGAAAAGAGCCTTTAATCACATTCTTTACCATTTGCAATCATAAAATAGTCTAATATCTTCATTTTTTCAACATACGTAGCTATTACCCTCGAAAACTAAAACTTTTGACATAGGAAAAGAGCCTTTAATCACATTCTTTACCATGTGCAATCATAAAATAGTCTAATATCTTCATTTTTCCAACATACGTAGCTATTACCCTCGAAAACTAAAACTTTTGACATAGGAAAAGAGCCTTTAATCACATTCTTTACCATTTGCAATCATAAAATAGTCTAATATCTTCATTTTTTCAACATACGTAGCTATTACCCTCGAAAACTAAAACTTTTGAAATAGGAAAAGAGCCTTTAATCACATTCTTTACCATTTGCAATCATAAAATAGTCTAATATCTTCATTTTTTCAACATACGTAGCTATTACCCTCGAAAACTAAAACTTTTGACATAGGAAAAGAGCCTTTAATCACATTCTTTACCATTTGCAATCATAAAATAGTCTAATATCTTCATTTTTTCAACATACGTAGCTATTACCCTCGAAAACTAAAACTTTTGACATAGGAAAAGAGCCTTTAATCACATTCTTTACCATTTGCAATCATAAAATAGTCTAATATCTTCATTTTTTCAACATACGTAGCTATTACCCTCGAAAACTAAAACTTTTGACATAGGAAAAGAGCCTTTAATCACATTCTTTACCATGTGCAATCATAAAATAGTCTAATATCTTCATTTTTTCAACATACGTAGCTATTACCCTCGAAAACTAAAACTTTTGAATAGGAAAAGAGCCTTTAATCACATTCTTTACCATGTGCAATCATAAAATAGTCTAATATCTTCATTTTTCCAACATACGTAGCTATTACCCTCGAAAACTAAAACTTTTGACATAGGAAAAGAGCCTTTAAGCACATTCTTTACCATGTGCAATCATAAAATAGTCTAATATCTTCATTTTTCCAACATACGTAGCTATTACCCTCGAAAACTAAAACTTTTGACATAGGAAAAGAGCCTTTAAGCACATTCTTTACCATGTGCAATCATAAAATAGTCTAATATCTTCATTTTTCCAACATACGTAGCTATTACCCTCGAAAACTAAAACTTTTGACATAGGAAAAGAGCCTTTAATCACATTCTTTACCATTTGCAATCATAAAATAGTCTAATATCTTCATTTTTTCAACATACGTAGCTATTACCCTCGAAAACTAAAACTTTTGACATAGGAAAAGAGCCTTTAATCACATTCTTTACCATGTGCAATCATAAAATAGTCTAATATCTTCATTTAACAACATACGTAGCTATTACCCTCGAAAACTAAAACTTTTGACATAGGAAAAGAGCCTTTAATCACATTCTTTACCATGCAATCATAAAATAGTCTAATATCTTCATTTTTCCAACATACGTAGCTATTACCCTCGAAAACTAAAACTTTTGACATAGGAAAAGAGCCTTTAATCACATTCTTTACCATGTGCAATCATAAAATAGTCTAATATCTTCATTTTTCCAACATACGTAGCTATTACCCTCGAAAACTAAAACTTTTGACATAGGAAAAGAGCCTTTAATCACATTCTTTACCATGTGCAATCATAAAATAGTCTAATATCTTCATTTTTTCAACATACGTAGCTATTACCCTCGAAAACTAAAACTTTTGAAATAGGAAAAGAGCCTTTAATCACATTCTTTACCATTTGCAATCATAAAATAGTCTAATATCTTCATTTTTCCAACATACGTAGCTATTACCCTCGAAAACTAAAACTTTTGACATAGGAAAAGAGCCTTTAATCACATTCTTTACCATGTGCAATCATAAAATAGTCTAATATCTTCATTTTTTCAACATACGTAGCTATTACCCTCGAAAACTAAAACTTTTGACATAGGAAAAGAGCCTTTAATCACATTCTTTACCATTTGCAATCATAAAATAGTCTAATATCTTCATTTTTTCAACATACGTAGCTATTACCCTCGAAAACTAAAACTTTTGACATAGGAAAAGAGCCTTTAATCACATTCTTTACCATTTGCAATCATAAAATAGTCTAATATCTTCATTTTTCCAACATACGTAGCTATTACCCTCGAAAACTAAAACTTTTGAAATAGGAAAAGAGCCTTTAATCACATTCTTTACCATTTGCAATCATAAAATAGTCTAATATCTTCATTTTTTCAACATACGTAGCTATTACCCTCGAAAACTAAAACTTTTGACATAGGAAAAGAGCCTTTAATCACATTCTTTACCATTTGCAATCATAAAATAGTCTAATATCTTCATTTTTTCAACATACGTAGCTATTACCCTCGAAAACTAAAACTTTTGAAATAGGAAAAGAGCCTTTAATCACATTCTTTACCATTGCAATCATAAAATAGTCTAATATCTTCATTTTTCCAACATACGTAGCTATTACCCTCGAAAACTAAAACTTTTGACATAGGAAAAGAGCCTTTAATCACATTCTTTACCATTTGCAATCATAAAATAGTCTAATATCTTCATTTTTTCAACATACGTAGCTATTACCCTCGAAAACTAAAACTTTTGACATAGGAAAAGAGCCTTTAATCACATTCTTTACCATTTGCAATCATAAAATAGTCTAATATCTTCATTTTTTCAACATACGTAGCTATTACCCTCGAAAACTAAAACTTTTGACATAGGAAAAGAGCCTTTAATCACATTCTTTACCATTTGCAATCATAAAATAGTCTAATATCTTCATTTTTTCAACATACGTAGCTATTACCCTCGAAAACTAAAACTTTTGACATAGGAAAAGAGCCTTTAATCACATTCTTTACCATTTGCAATCATAAAATAGTCTAATATCTTCATTTTTTCAACATACGTAGCTATTACCCTCGAAAACTAAAACTTTTGACATAGGAAAAGAGCCTTTAATCACATTCTTTACCATGTGCAATCATAAAATAGTCTAATATCTTCATTTTTCCAACATACGTAGCTATTACCCTCGAAAACTAAAACTTTTGACATAGGAAAAGAGCCTTTAATCACATTCTTTACCATGTGCAATCATAAAATAGTCTAATATCTTCATTTTTCCAACATACGTAGCTATTACCCTCGAAAACTAAAACTTTTGACATAGGAAAAGAGCCTTTAATCACATTCTTTACCATTTGCAATCATAAAATAGTCTAATATCTTCATTTTTTCAACATACGTAGCTATTACCCTCGAAAACTAAAACTTTTGACATAGGAAAAGAGCCTTTAATCACATTCTTTACCATTTGCAATCATAAAATAGTCTAATATCTTCATTTTTTCAACATACGTAGCTATTACCCTCGAAAACTAAAACTTTTGACATAGGAAAAGAGCCTTTAATCACATTCTTTACCATTTGCAATCATAAAATAGTCTAATATCTTCATTTTTTCCAACATACGTAGCTATTACCCTCGAAAACTAAAACTTTTGACATAGGAAAAGAGCCTTTAATCACATTCTTTACCATTTGCAATCATAAAATAGTCTAATATCTTCATTTTTTCAACATACGTAGCTATTACCCTCGAAAACTAAAACTTTTGACATAGGAAAAGAGCCTTTAATCACATTCTTTACCATTTGCAATCATAAAATAGTCTAATATCTTCATTTTTCCAACATACGTAGCTATTACCCTCGAAAACTAAAACTTTTGAAATAGGAAAAGAGCCTTTAATCACATTCTTTACCATGTGCAATCATAAAATAGTCTAATATCTTCATTTTTTCAACATACGTAGCTATTACCCTCGAAAACTAAAACTTTTGACATAGGAAAAGAGCCTTTAATCACATTCTTTACCATGTGCAATCATAAAATAGTCTAATATCTTCATTTTTCCAACATACGTAGCTATTACCCTCGAAAACTAAAACTTTTGACATAGGAAAAGAGCCTTTAATCACATTCTTTACCATGTGCAATCATAAAATAGTCTAATATCTTCATTTTTCCAACATACGTAGCTATTACCCTCGAAAACTAAAACTTTTGACATAGGAAAAGAGCCTTTAATCACATTCTTTACCATTTGCAATCATAAAATAGTCTAATATCTTCATTTTTTCAACATACGTAGCTATTACCCTCGAAAACTAAAACTTTTGAAATAGGAAAAGAGCCTTTAAGCACATTCTTTACCATGTGCAATCATAAAATAGTCTAATATCTTCATTTTTCCAACATACGTAGCTATTACCCTCGAAAACTAAAACTTTTGACATAGGAAAAGAGCCTTTAATCACATTCTTTACCATGTGCAATCATAAAATAGTCTAATATCTTCATTTTTCCAACATACGTAGCTATTACCCTCGAAAACTAAAACTTTTGACATAGGAAAAGAGCCTTTAATCACATTCTTTACCATTGCAATCATAAAATAGTCTAATATCTTCATTTTTCCAACATACGTAGCTATTACCCTCGAAAACTAAAACTTTTGACATAGGAAAAGAGCCTTTAATCACATTCTTTACCATTGCAATCATAAAATAGTCTAATATCTTCATTTTTTCAACATACGTAGCTATTACCCTCGAAAACTAAAACTTTTGACATAGGAAAAGAGCCTTTAATCACATTCTTTACCATGTGCAATCATAAAATAGTCTAATATCTTCATTTTTCCAACATACGTAGCTATTACCCTCGAAAACTAAAACTTTTGACATAGGAAAAGAGCCTTTAATCACATTCTTTACCATTTGCAATCATAAAATAGTCTAATATCTTCATTTTTTCAACATACGTAGCTATTACCCTCGAAAACTAAAACTTTTGACATAGGAAAAGAGCCTTTAATCACATTCTTTACCATTTGCAATCATAAAATAGTCTAATATCTTCATTTTTTCAACATACGTAGCTATTACCCTCGAAAACTAAAACTTTTGACATAGGAAAAGAGCCTTTAATCACATTCTTTACCATGTGCAATCATAAAATAGTCTAATATCTTCATTTTTCCAACATACGTAGCTATTACCCTCGAAAACTAAAACTTTTGAAATAGGAAAAGAGCCTTTAATCACATTCTTTACCATTTGCAATCATAAAATAGTCTAATATCTTCATTTTTTCAACATACGTAGCTATTACCCTCGAAAACTAAAACTTTTGAAATAGGAAAAGAGCCTTTAATCACATTCTTTACCATTTGCAATCATAAAATAGTCTAATATCTTCATTTTTTCAACATACGTAGCTATTACCCTCGAAAACTAAAACTTTTGACATAGGAAAAGAGCCTTTAATCACATTCTTTACCATTTGCAATCATAAAATAGTCTAATATCTTCATTTTTCCAACATACGTAGCTATTACCCTCGAAAACTAAAACTTTTGACATAGGAAAAGAGCCTTTAATCACATTCTTTACCATTTGCAATTATAAAATAGTCTAATATCTTCATTTTTTCAACATACGTAGCTATTACCCTCGAAAACTAAAACTTTTGACATAGGAAAAGAGCCTTTAATCACATTCTTTACCATTTGCAATCATAAAATAGTCTAATATCTTCATTTTTCCAACATACGTAGCTATTACCCTCGAAAACTAAAACTTTTGACATAGGAAAAGAGCCTTTAATCACATTCTTTACCATTTGCAATCATAAAATAGTCTAATATCTTCATTTTTTCAACATACGTAGCTATTACCCTCGAAAACTAAAACTTTTGACATAGGAAAAGAGCCTTTAATCACATTCTTTACCATTTGCAATCATAAAATAGTCTAATATCTTCATTTTTCAACATACGTAGCTATTACCCTCGAAAACTAAAACTTTTGACATAGGAAAAGAGCCTTTAATCACATTCTTTACCATGTGCAATCATAAAATAGTCTAATATCTTCATTTTTCCAACATACGTAGCTATTACCCTCGAAAACTAAAACTTTTGACATAGGAAAAGAGCCTTTAATCACATTCTTTACCATGTGCAATCATAAAATAGTCTAATATCTTCATTTTTCCAACATACGTAGCTATTACCCTCGAAAACTAAAACTTTTGACATAGGAAAAGAGCCTTTAATCACATTCTTTACCATTTGCAATCATAAAATAGTCTAATATCTTCATTTTTCCAACATACGTAGCTATTACCCTCGAAAACTAAAACTTTTGACATAGGAAAAGAGCCTTTAATCACATTCTTTACCATTTGCAATCATAAAATAGTCTAATATCTTCATTTTTTCAACATACGTAGCTATTACCCTCGAAAACTAAAACTTTTGAAATAGGAAAAGAGCCTTTAAGCACTTTCTTTACCATGTGCAATCATAAAATAGTCTAATATCTTCATTTTTCCAACATACGTAGCTATTACCCTCGAAAACTAAAACTTTTGACATAGGAAAAGAGCCTTTAATCACATTCTTTACCATGTGCAATCATAAAATAGTCTAATATCTTCATTTTTCCAACATACGTAGCTATTACCCTCGAAAACTAAAACTTTTGACATAGGAAAAGAGCCTTTAATCACATTCTTTACCATGTGCAATCATAAAATAGTCTAATATCTTCATTTTTCCAACATACGTAGCTATTACCCTCGAAAACTAAAACTTTTGACATAGGAAAAGAGCCTTTAATCACATTCTTTACCATTTGCAATCATAAAATAGTCTAATATCTTCATTTTTTCAACATACGTAGCTATTACCCTCGAAAACTAAAACTTTTGAAATAGGAAAAGAGCCTTTAATCACATTCTTTACCATGTGCAATCATAAAATAGTCTAATATCTTCATTTTTCCAACATACGTAGCTATTACCCTCGAAAACTAAAACTTTTGAAATAGGAAAAGAGCCTTTAAGCACTTTCTTTACCATGTGTAATCATAAAATAGTCTAAAATCTTCATTTTTCCAACATACGTAGCTATTACCCTCGAAAACTAAAACTTTTGACATAGGAAAAGAGCCTTTAATCACATTCTTTACCATTTGCAATCATAAAATAGTCTAATATCTTCATTTTTTCAACATACGTAGCTATTACCCTCGAAAACTAAAACTTTTGAAATAGGAAAAGAGCCTTTAAGACATTCTTTACCATGTGCAATCATAAAATAGTCTAATATCTTCATTTTTCCAACATACGTAGCTATTACCCTCGAAAACTAAAACTTTTGACATAGGAAAAGAGCCTTTAATCACATTCTTTACCATGTGCAATCATAAAATAGTCTAATATCTTCATTTTTTCAACATACGTAGCTATTACCCTCGAAAACTAAAACTTTTGAAATAGGAAAAGAGCCTTTAAGCACTTTCTTTACCATGTGCAATCATAAAATAGTCTAATATCTTCATTTTTCCAACATACGTAGCTATTACCCTCGAAAACTAAAACTTTTGACATGGGAAAAGAGCCTTTAATCAATTCTTTACCATGTGCAATCATAAAATAGTCTAATATCTTCATTTTTCCAACATACGTAGCTATTACCCTCGAAAACTAAAACTTTTGACATAGGAAAAGAGCCTTTAATCACATTCTTTACCATTTGCAATCATAAAATAGTCTAATATCTTCATTTTTTCAACATACGTAGCTATTACCCTCGAAAACTAAAACTTTTGACATAGGAAAAGAGCCTTTAATCACATTCTTTACCATGTGCAATCATAAAATAGTCTAATATCTTCATTTTTCCAACATACGTAGCTATTACCCTCGAAAACTAAAACTTTTGACATAGGAAAAGAGCCTTTAATCACATTCTTTACCATGTGCAATCATAAAATAGTCTAATATCTTCATTTTTTCAACATACGTAGCTATTACCCTCGAAAACTAAAACTTTTGACATAGGAAAAGAGCCTTTAATCACATTCTTTACCATTTGCAATCATAAAATAGTCTAATATCTTCATTTTTCCAACATACGTAGCTATTACCCTCGAAAACTAAAACTTTTGAAATAGGAAAAGAGCCTTTAATCACATTCTTTACCATTTGCAATCATAAAATAGTCTAATATCTTCATTTTTCAACATACGTAGCTATTACCCTCGAAAACTAAAACTTTTGACATAGGAAAAGAGCCTTTAATCACATTCTTTACCATTTGCAATCACAAAATAGTCCAATATCTTCATTTTTTCAACATATAGCTATTACCCTCGAAAACTAAAACTTTTGACATAGGAAAAGAGCCTTTAATCATATTCTTTACCATTTGCAATCATAAAATAGTCTAATATCTTCATTTTTTCAACATACGTAGCTATTACCCTCGAAAACTAAAACTTTTGACATAGGAAAAGAGCCTTTAATCACATTCTTTACCATTTGCAATCATAAAATAGTCTAATATCTTCATTTTTTCAACATACGTAGCTATTACCCTCGAAAACTAAAACTTTTGACATAGGAAAAGAGCCTTTAATCACATTCTTTACCATTTGCAATCATAAAATAGTCTAATATCTTCATTTTTTCAACATACGTAGCTATTACCCTCGAAAACTAAAACTTTTGACATAGGAAAAGAGCCTTTAATCACATTCTTTACCATTTGCAATCATAAAATAGTCTAATATCTTCATTTTTTCAACATACGTAGCTATTACCTCGAAAACTAAAACTTTTGAAATAGGAAAAGAGCCTTTAAACATTCTTTACCATGTGCAATCATAAAATAGTCTAATATCTTCATTTTTCCAACATACGTAGCTATTACCCTCGAAAACTAAAACTTTTGACATAGGAAAAGAGCCTTTAATCACATTCTTTACCATGTGCAATCATAAAATAGTCTAATATCTTCATTTTTCCAACATACGTAGCTATTACCCTCGAAAACTAAAACTTTTGACATAGGAAAAGAGCCTTTAATCACATTCTTTACCATTTGCAATCATAAAATAGTCTAATATCTTCATTTTTTCAACATACGTAGCTATTACCCTCGAAAACTAAAACTTTTGACATAGGAAAAGAGCCTTTAATCACATTCTTTACCATTTGCAATCATAAAATAGTCTAATATCTTCATTTTTTCAACATACGTAGCTATTACCCTCGAAAACTAAAACTTTTGACATAGGAAAAGAGCCTTTAATCACATTCTTTACCATTTGCAATCATAAAATAGTCTAATATCTTCATTTTTTCAACATACGTAGCTATTACCCTCGAAAACTAAAACTTTTGAAATAGGAAAAGAGCCTTTAAGCACATTCTTTACCATGTGCAATCATAAAATAGTCTAATATCTTCATTTTTCCAACATACGTTAGCTATTACCATCGAAAACTAAAACTTTTGACATAGGAAAAGAGCCTTTAAGCACATTCTTTACCATGTGCAATCATAAAATAGTCTAATATCTTCATTTTTCCAACATACGTAGCTATTACCCTCGAAAACTAAAACTTTTGACATAGGAAAAGAGCCTTTAATCACATTCTTTACCATGTGCAATCATAAAATAGTCTAATATCTTCATTTTTCCAACATACGTAGCTATTACCCTCGAAAACTAAAACTTTTGACATAGGAAAAGAGCCTTTAATCACATTCTTTACCATTTGCAATCATAAAATAGTCTAATATCTTCATTTTT
>NW_027064339.1:0-26786 GCF_032884065.1 Artemia franciscana
CGTATGTTGGAAAAATGAAGATATTAGACTATTTTGTGATTGCACATGGTAAAGAATGTGCTTAAAGGCTCTTATCCTATGGCAAAAGTTTTAGTTTTCGAGGGTAATAGCTACGTATGTTGGAAAAATGAAGATATTAGACTATTTTATGATTGCAAATGGTAAAGAATGTGATTAAAGGCTCTTTCCTATGTCAAAAGTTTTAGTTTTCGAGGGTAATAGCTACGTATGTTGAAAAAATGAAGATATTAGACTATTTTATGATTGCAAATGGTAAAGAATGTGATTAAAGGCTCTTTTCCTATGTCAAAAGTTTTAGTTTTCGAGGGTAATAGCTACGTATGGTGAAAAAATGAAGATATTAGACTATTTTATAATTGCAAATGGTAACGAATGTGATTAAAGGCTCTTTTCCTATGTCAAAAGTTTTAGTTTTCGAGGGTAATAGCTACGTATGTTGGAAAAATGAAGATATTAGACTATTTTATGATTGCACATGGTAAAGAATGTGATTAAAGGCTCTTTTCCTACTTCAAAAGTTTAAGTTTTTGAGGGTAATAGCTACGTATGTTGGAAAAATGAAGATATTAGACTATTTTGTGATTGCACATGGTAAAGAATGTGCTTAAAGGCTCTTATCCTATGGCAAAAGTTTTAGTTTTCGAGGGTAATAGCTACGTATGTTGGAAAAATGAAGATATTAGACTATTTTATGATTGCAAATGGTAAAGAATGTGATTAAAGGCTCTTTTCCTATGTCAAAAGTTTTAGTTTTCGAGGGTAATAGCTACGTATGTTGAAAAAATGAAGATATTAGACTATTTTATGATTGCAAATGGTAAAGAATGTGATTAAAGGCTCTTTTCCTATGTCAAAAGTTTTAGTTTTCGAGGGTAATAGCTACGTATGTTGAAAAAATGAAGATATTAGACTATTTTATGATTGCAAATGGTAAAGAATGTGATTAAAGGCTCTTTTCCTATGTCAAAAGTTTTAGTTTTCGAGGGTAATAGCTACGTATGTTGAAAAAATGAAGATATTAGACTATTTTATGATTGCAAATGGTAAAGAATGTGATTAAAGGCTCTTTTCCTATGTCAAAAGTTTTAGTTTTCGAGGGTAATAGCTACGTATGTTGGAAAAATGAAGATATTAGACTATTTTATGATTGCACATGGTAAAGAAAGTGCTTAAAGGCTCTTTTCCTATCTCAAAAGTTTTAGTTTTCGAGGGTAATAGCTACGTATGTTGGAAAAATGAAGATATTAGACTATTTTATGATTGCGAATGGTAAAGAATGTGATTAAAGGCTCTTTTCCTATGTCAAAAGTTTTAGTTGTCGAGGGTAATAGCTACGTATGTTGAAAAAATGAAGATATTAGACTATTTTATTATTGCAAATGGTAAAGAATGCGATTAAAGGCTCTTTTCCTATTTCAAAAGTTTTAGTTTTCGAGGGTAATAGCTACGTATGTTGAAAAAATGAAGATATTAGACTATTTTATAATTGCAAATGGTAACGAATGTGATTAAAGGCTCTTTTCCTATGTCAAAAGTTTTAGTTTTCGAGGGTAATAGCTACGTATGTTGGAAACATGAAGATATTAGACTATTTTATGATTGCACATGGTAAAGAATGTGATTAAAGGCTCTTTTCCTATGTCAAAAGTTTTAGTTTTCGAGGGTAATAGCTACGTATGTTGAAAAAATGAAGATATTAGACTATTTTATGATTGCAAATGGTAAAAAATGTGATTAAAGGCTCTTTTCCTATTTCAAAAGTTTTAGTTTTCGAGGGTAATAGCTACGTATGCTGGAAAAATGAAGATATTAGACTATTTTATGATTGCACATGGTAAAGAATGTGCTTAAAGGCTCTTTTCCTATGGCAAAAGTTTTAGTTTTCGAGGGTAATAGCTACGTATGTTGAAAAAATGAAGATATTAGACTATTTTATGATTGCAAATGGTAAAGAATGTGATTAAAGGCTCTTTTCCTATTTCAAAAGTTTTCGTTTTCGAGGGTAATAGCTACGTATGTTGAAAAAATCAAGATATTAGACTATTCTATGATTGCAAATGGTAAAGAATGTGATTAAAGGCTCTTTTCCTATGTCAAAAGTTTTAGTTTTCGAGGGTAATAGCTACGTATGTTGAAAAAATGAAGATATTAGACTATTTTATGATTGCAAATGGTAAAGAATGTGATTAAAGGCTCTTTTCCTATTTCAAAAGTTTTCGTTTTCGAGGGTAATAGCTACGTATGTTGGAAAAATGAAGATATTAGACAATTTTATAATTGCAAATGGTAACGAATGTGATTAAAGGCTCTTTTCCTATGTCAAAAGTTTTAGTTTTCGAGGGTAATAGGTACGTATGTTGAAAAAAAGAAGATATTAGACTATTTTATGATTGCAAATGGTAAAGAATGTGATTAAAGGCTCTTTTCCTGTGTCAAAAGTTTTAGTTTTCGAGGGTAATAGCTACGTATGTTGGAAAAATGAAGATATTAGACTATTTTATGATTGCACATGGTAATGAAAGTGCTTAAAGGCTCTTTTACTATTTCAAAAGTTTTAGTTTTCGAGGGTAATAGCTACGTATGTTGAAAAAATGAAGATATTAGACTATTTTATGATTGCAAATGGTAAAGAATGTGATTAAAGGCTCTTTTCCTATGTCAAAAGTTTTAGTTTTCGAGGGTAATAGCTACGTATGTTGAAAAAATGAAGATATTAGACTATTTTTTAATTGCAAATGGTAACGAATGTGATTAAAGGCTCTTTTCCTATTTCAAAAGTTTTCGTTTTCGAGGGTAATAGCTACGTATGTTGAAAAAATCAAGATATTAGACTGTTCTATGATTGCAAATGGTAAAGAATGTGATTAAAGGCTCTTTTTCTATGTCAAAAGTTTTTGTTTTCGAGGGTAATAGCTACGTATGTTGAAAAAATGAAGATATTAGACTATTTTATGATTGCAAATGGTAAAGAATGTGATTAAAGGCTCTTTTCCTATGTCAAAAGTTTTAGTTTTCGAGGGTAATAGCTACGTATGTTGGAAAAATGAAGATATTAGACTATTTTATGATTGCACATGGTAAAGAAAGTGCTTAAAGGCTCTTTTCCTATTTCAAAAGTTTTAGTTTTCGAGGGTAATAGCTACGTATGTTGAAAAAATGAAGATATTAGACTATTTTATGATTGCAAATGGTAAAGAATGTGATTAAAGGCTCTTTTCCTATTTCAAAAGTTTTCGTTTTCGAGGGTAATAGCTACGTATGTTGGAAAAATGAAGATATTAGACAATTTTATAATTGCAAATGGTAACGAATGTGATTAAAGGCTCTTTTCCTATGTCAAAAGTTTTAGTTTTCGAGGGTAATAGCTACGTATGTTGAAAAAAAGAAGATATTAGACTATTTTATGATTGCAAATGGTAAAGAATGTGATTAAAGGCTCATTTCCTATGTCAAAAGTTTTAGTTTTCGAGGGTAATAGCTACGTATGTTGGAAAAATGAAGATATTAGACTATTTTATGATTACACATGGTAATGAAAGTGCTTAAAGGCTCTTTTACTATTTCAAAAGTTTTAGTTTTCGAGGGTAATAGCTACGTATGTTGAAAAAATGAAGATATTAGACTATTTTATGATTGCAAATGGTAAAGAATGTGATTAAAGGCTCTTTTCCTATGTCAAAAGTTTTAGTTTTCGAGGGTAATAGCTACGTATGTTGAAAAAATGAAGATATTAGACTATTTTATGATTGCACATGGTAAAGAATGTGATTAAAGGCTCTTTTCCTATTTCAAAAGTTTTAGTTTTCGAGGGTAATAGCTACGCATGTTGAAAAAATGAAGATATTAGACTATTTTATGATTGCAAATGGTAAAGAATGTGATTAAAGGCTCTTTTCCTATTTCAAAAGTTTTAGTTTTCGAGGGTAATAGCTACGTATGTTGAAAAAATGAAGATATTAGACTATTTTATGATTGCACATGGTAAAGAATGTGATTAAAGGCTCTTTTCCTATTTCAAAAGTTTTAGTTTTCGAGGGTAATAGCTACGTATGTTGAAAAAATGAAGATATTAGACTATTTTATGATTGCACATGGTAAAGAATGTGATTAAAGGCTCTTTTCCTATGTCAAAAGTTTTAGTTTTCGAGGGTAATAGCTACGTATGTTGAAAAAATGAAGATATTAGACTATTTTATGATTGCAAATGGTAAAGAATGTGATTAAAGGCTCTTTTCCTATTTCAAAAGTTTTAGTTTTCGAGGGTAATAGCTACGTATGTTGAAAAAATGAAGATATTAGACTATTTTATGATTGCAAATGGTAAAGAATGTGATTAAAGACTCTTTTCCTATTTCAAAAGTTTTAGTTTTCGAGGGTAATAGCTACGTATGTTGAAAAAATGAAGATATTAGACTATTTTATGATTGCACATGGTAAAGAATGTGATTAAAGGCTCTTTTCCTATGTCAAAAGTTTTAGTTTTCGAGGGTAATAGCTACGTATGTTGAAAAAATGAAGATATTAGACTATTTTATGATTGCAAATGGTAAAGAATGTGATTAAAGGCTCTTTTCCTATTTCAAAAGTTTTAGTTTTCGAGGGTAATAGCTACGTATGTTGAAAAAATGAAGATATTAGACTATTTTATGATTGCAAATGGTAAAGAATGTGATTAAAGGCTCTTTTCCTATTTCAAAAGTTTTAGTTTTCGAGGGTAATAGCTACTTATGTTGAAAAAATGAAGATATTAGACTATTTTATGATTGCAAATGGTAAAGAATGTGATTAAAGGCTCTTTTCCTATTTCAAAAGTTTTAGTTTTCGAGGGTAATAGCTACGTATGTTGAAAAAATGAAGATATTAGACTATTTTATATTGCAAATGGTAAAGAATGTGATTAAAGGCTCTTTTCCTATTTCAAAAGTTTTAGTTTTCGAGGGTAATAGCTACGTATGTTGAAAAAATGAAGATATTAGACTATTTTATGATTGCAAATGGTAAAGAATGTGATTAAAGGCTCTTTTCCTATTTCAAAAGTTTTAAGTTTTCGAGGGTAATAGCTACGTATGTTGGAAAAAATGAAGATATTAGACTATTTTATGATTGCACATGGTAAAGAATGTGATTAAAGGCTCTTTTCCTATGGCAAAAGTTTTAGTTTTCGAGGGTAATAGCTACGTATGTTGGAAAAAATGAAGATATTAGACTATTTTATGATTGCAAATGGTAAAGAATGTGATTAAAGGCTCTTTTCCTATTTCAAAAGTTTTAGTTTTCGAGGGTAATAGCTTTGTTGGAAAAATGAAGATATTAGACTATTTTATGATTGCACATGGTAAAGAATGTGATTAAAGGCTCTTTTCCTATCTCAAAAGTTTTAGTTTTCGAGGGTAATAGCTACGTATGTTGAAAAAATGAAGATATTAGACTATTTTATGATTGCAAATGGTAAAGAATGTGATTAAAGGCTCTTTTCCTATGTCAAAAGTTTTAGTTTTCGAGGGTAATAGCTACGTATGTTGAAAAAATGAAGATATTAGACAATTTTATGATTGCACATGGTAAAGAATGTGATTAAAGGCTCTTTTCCTATTTCAAAAGTTTTAGTTTTCGAGGGTAATCTACGTATGTTGAAAAAATGAAGATATTAGACTATTTTATGATTGCAAATGGTAAAGAATGTGATTAAAGGCTCTTTTCCTATGTCAAAAGTTTTAGTTTTCGAGGGTAATAGCTACGTATGTTGAAAAAATGAAGATATTAGACTATTTTATGATTGCACATGGTAAAGAATGTGATTAAAGGCTCTTTTCCTATGTCAAAAGTTTTAGTTTTCGAGGGTAATAGCTTTGTCTGTAGAAAAAATGAAGATATTAGACTATTTTATGATTGCACATGGTAAAGAATGTTATTAAAGGCTCTTTTCCTATGTCAAAAGTTTTAGTATTCGAGGGTAATAGCTTTGTCTGTAGAAAAAATGAAGATATTAGACTATTTTATGATTCCACATGGTAAAGAATGTGATTAAAGGCTCTTTTCCTATGTCAAAAGTTTTAGTTTTCGAGGTTAATAGCTACATATGTTGAAAAAATGAAGATATTAGACAATTTTATGATTCCACATGGTAAAGAATGTGATTAAAGGCTCTTTTCCTATGTCAAAAGTTTTAGTATTCGAGGGTAATAGCTATGTATGTTGAAAAAATGAAGATATTAGACTATTTTATGATTGCAAATGGTAAAGAATGTGATTAAAGGCTCTTTTCCTATTTCAAATGTTTTAGTTTTCGGGGGTAAGAGCTACGTATGTTGAAAAAATGAAGATATTAGACTATTTTATGATTGCAAATGGTAAAGAATGCGATTAAAGGCTCTTTTCCTATTTCAAAAGTTTTAGTTTTCGAGGGTAACAGCTATGTCTGTGGAAAAAATGAAGATATTAGACAATTTTATGATTGCACATGGTAAAGAATGTGATTAAAGGCTCTTTTCCTATGTCAAAAGTTTTAGTTTTCGAGGGTAATAGCTATGTATGTTGAAAAAATGAAGATATTAGACTATTTTATGATTGCAAATGGTAAAGAATGTGATTAAAGGCTCTTTTCCTATTTCAAATGTTTTAGTTTTCGGGGTAAGAGCTACGTATGTTGAAAAAATGAAGATATTAGACTATTTTATGATTGCAAATGGTAAAGAATGCGATTAAAGGCTCTTTTCCTATTTCAAAAGTTTTAGTTTTCGAGGGTAACAGCTATGTCTGTGGAAAAAATGAAGATATTAGACAATTTTATGATTGCACATGGTAAAGAATGTGATTAAAGGCTCTTTTCCTATTTCAAAAGTTTTAGTTTTCGAGGGTAATAGCTACGTATGTTGAAAAAATGAAGATATTAGACTATTTTATGATTGCAAATGGTAAAGAATGTGATTAAAGGCTCTTTTCCTATTTCAAATGTTTTAGTTTTCGGGGGTAAGAGCTACGTATGTTGAAAAAATGAAGATATTAGACTATTTTATGATTGCAAATGGTAAAGAATGCGATTAAAGGCTCTTTTCCTATTTCAAAAGTTTTAGTTTTCGAGGGTAACAGCTATGTCTGTGGAAAAAATGAAGATATTAGACAATTTTATGATTGCACATGGTAAAGAATGTGATTAAAGGCTCTTTTCCTATTTCAAAAGTTTTAGTTTTCGAGGGTAATAGCTACGTATGTTGAAAAAATGAAGATATTAGACTATTTTATGATTGCAAATGGTAAAGAATGTGATTAAAGGCTCTTTTCCTATTTCAAAAGTTTTAGTTTTCGAGGGTAAGAGCTTTGCCTGTGGAAAAAATGAAGATATTAGACAATTTTATGATTGCACATGGTAAAGAATGTGATTAAAGGCTCTTTTCCTATTTCAAAAGTTTTAGTTTTCGAGGGTAATAGCTACGTATGTTGAAAAAATGAAGATATTAGACTATTTTATGATTGCAAATGGTAAAGAATGTGATTAAAAGCTCTTTTCCTATGTCAAAAGTTTTAGTTTTCGAGGGTAATAGCTACGTATGTTGAAAAAATAATGATATTAGACAATTTTATGATTGCACATGGTAAAGAATGTGATTAAAGGCTCTTTTCCTATTTCAAAAGTTTTAGTTTTCGAGGGTAATAGCTACGTATGTTGAAAAAATGCAGATATTAGACTATTTTATGATTGCAAATGGTAAAGAATGTGATTAAAGGCTCTTTTCCTATGTCAAAAGTTTTAGTTTTTGAGGGTAATAGCTACGTATGTTGAAAAAATGAAGATATTAGACAATTTTATGATTACAAATGGTAAAGAATGTGATTAAAGGCTCTTTTCCTATGTCAAAAGTTTTAGTTTTCGAGGGTAATAGCTACGTATGTTGAAAAAATGAAGATATTAGACTATTTTATGATTGCGAATGGTAAAGAATGTAATTAAAGGCTCTTTTCCTATTTCAAAAGTTTTACTTTTCGAGGGTAATAGCTACGTATGTTGAAAAAATGAAGATTATAGACTATTTTATGATTGCACATGGAAAAGAATGTGATTAAAGGCTCTTTTCCTATTTCAAAAGTTTTAGTTTTCGAAGGTAATAGCTACGTATGTTGAAAAAATGAAGATATTAGACTATTTTATGATTGCAAATGGTAAAGAATGTGATTAAAGGCTCTTTTCCTATTTCGAAAGTTTTAGTTTTCGAGGGTAATAGCTACGTATGTTGAAAAAAATGAAGATATTAGACTATTTTATGATTGCAAATGGTAAAGAATGTGATTAAAGGCTCTTTTCCTATTTCAAAAGTTTTAGTTTTTGAGGGTAAGAGCTTTGTCTGTGGAAAAAATGAAGATATTAGACAATTTTATGATTGCACATGGTAAAGAATGTGATTAAAGGCTCTTTTCCTATTTCAAAAGTTTTAGTTTTCGAGGGTAATAGCTACGTATGTTGAAAAAATGAAGATATTAGACAATTTTATGATTGCACATGGTAAAGAATGTGATTAAAGGCTCTTTTCCTATTTCAAAAGTTTTAATTTTCGAGGGTAATAGCTATGTTGAAAAAATGAAGATATTAGACTATTTTATGATTGCAAATGGTAAAGAATGTCATTAAAGGCTCTTTTCCTATTTCAAAAGTTTTAGTTTTCGAGGGTAAGAGCTTTGTCTGTGGAAAAAATGAAGATATTAGACAATTTTATGATTGCACATGGTAAAGAATGTGATTAAAGGCTCTTTTCCTATTTCAAAAGTTTTAGTTTTCGAGGGTAATAGCTACGCATGTTGAAAAAATGAAGATATTAGACTATTTTATGATTGCACATGGTAAAGAATGTGATTAAAGGCTCTTTTCCTATGTCAAAAGTTTTAGTTTTCGAGGGTAATAGCTACGTTTAAAAAATGAAGATATTAGACTATTTTATGATTGCAAATGGTAAAGAATGTGATTAAAGGCTCTTTTCCTATTTCAAAAGTTTTAGTTTTCGAGGGTAATGCTACGTATGTTGAAAAAATGAAGATATTAGACTATTTTATGATTGCACATGGTAAAGAATGTGATTAAAGGCTCTTTTCCTATGTCAAAAGTTTTAGTTTTCGAGGGTAATAGCTACGTATGTTGAAAAAATGAAGATATTAGACTATTTTATGATTGCAAATGGTAAAGAATGTGATTAAAGGCTCTTTTCCTATTTCAAAAGTTTTAGTTTTCGAGGATAATAGCTACGTATGTTGAAAAAATGAAGATATTAGACTATTTTATGATTGCACATGGTAAAGAATGTGATTAAAGGCTCTTTTCCTATTTCAAAAGTTTTAGTTTTCGAGGGTAATAGCTTTGTCTGTAGAAAAAATGAAGATATTAGACTATTTTATAATTGCACCTGGTAAAGAATGTGATTAAAGGCTCTTTTCCTATGTCAAAAGTTTTAGTTTTCGAGGGTAATAGCTACGTATGTTGAAAAAATGAAGATATTAGACTATTTTATGATTGCAAATGGTAAAGAATGTGATTAAAGGCTCTTTTCCTATGTCAAAAGTTTTAGTTTTCGAGGGTAATAGCTATGTATGTTGAAAAAATGAAGATATTAGACTATTTTATGATTGCAATGGTAAAGAATGTGATTAAAGGCTCTTTTCCTATTTCAAAAGTTTTAGTTTTCGGGGGTATGAGCCACGTATGTTGAAAAAATGAAGATATTAGACTATTTTATGATTGCAAATGGTAAAGAATGCGATTAAAGGCTCTTTTCCTATTTCAAAAGTTTTAGTTTTCGAGGGTAATAGCTATGTTTGTGGAAAAAATGAAGATATTAGACAATTTTATGATTGCAGATGGTAAAGAATGTGATTAAAGACTCTTTTCCTATTTCAAAATTTTTAGTTTTCGAGGCTAATAGCTACGTATGTTGAAAAAATGAAGATATTAGACTATTTTATGATTGCACATGGTAAAGAATGTGCTTAAAGGCTCTTTTCCTATGTCAAAAGTTTTGGTTTTTGAGGGTAATAGCTACGTATGTTGAAAAAATGAAGATATTAGACTATTTTATGATTGCAAATGGTAAAGAATGTGATTAAAGGCTCTTTTCCTATTTCAAAAGTTTTAGTTTTTGAGGATAATAGCTACGTATGTTGAAAAAATGAAGACATTAGACTATTTTATGATTGCAAATGGTAAAGAATGTGATTAAAGGCTCTTTTCCTATTTCAAAAGTTTTAGTTTTCGAGGGTAATAGCTTTGTCTGTGGAAAAAATGAAGATATTAGACAATTTTATGATTGCACATGGTAAAGAATGTGATTAAAGGCTCTTTTCCTATGTCAAAAGTTTTAGTTTTCGAGGGTAATAGCTACGTATGTTGAAAAAATGAAGATATTAGACTATTTTATGATTGCAAATGGTAAAGAATGTGATTAAAGGCTCTTTTCCTATGTCAAAAGTTTTAGTTTTCGAGGGTAATAGCTATGTATGTTGAAAAAATGAACATATTAGACAATTTTATGATTGCACATGGTAAAGAATGTGATTAAAGGCTCTTTTCCTATTTCAAAAGTTTTAGTTTTCGAGGGGAATAGCTACGTATGTTGAAAAAATGAAGATATTAGACTATTTTATGATTGCAAATGGTAAAGAATGTGATTAAAGGCTCTTTTCCTATTTCAAAAGTTTTAGTTTTCGAGGGTAATAGCTTTGTCTGTGGAAAAAATGAAGATATTAGACAATTTTATGATTGCACATGGTAAAGAATGTGATTAAAGGCTCTTTTCCTATGTCAAAAGTTTTAGTTTTCGAGGGTAATAGCTGCGTATATTGAAAAAATGAAGATGTTAGACTATTTTATAATTGCAAGTGGTAAAAAATGTGATTAAAGGCTCTTTTCCTATGTCAAAAGTTTTAGTTTTCGAGGGTAATAGCTACGTATGTTGAAAAAATGAAGATATTAGACAATTTTATGATTGCAAATGGTAAAGAATGTGATTAAAGGCTCTTCTCCTATGTCAAAAGTTTTAGTTTTCGAGGGTAATAGCTACGTATGTTGAAAAAATGAAGATATTAGACTATTTTATGATTGCAAATGGTAAAGAATGTGATTAAAGGCTCTTTTCCTATTTCAAAAGTTTTAGTTTTCGAGGGTAATAGCTACGTATGTTTGAAAAAATGAAGATATTAGACTATTTTATGATTGCACATGGTAAAGAATGTGATTAAAGGCTCTTTTCCTATTTCAAAAGTTTTAGTTTTCGAGGGTAATAGCTACGTATGTTGAAAAAATGAAGATATCAGACTATTTTATGATTGCACATGGTAAAGAATGTGATTAAAGGCTCTTTTCCTATTTCAAAAGTTTTAGTTTTGAGGGTAATAGCTACGTATGTTGAAAAAATGAAGATATTAGACTATTTTATGATTGCAAATGGTAAAGAATGTGATTAAAGGCTCTTTTCTATTTCGAAAGTTTTAGTTTCGAGGGTAATAGCTACGTATGTTGAAAAAATGAAGATATTAGACTATTTTATGATTGCAAATGGTAAAGAATGTGATTAAAGGCTCTTTTCCTATTTCAAAAGTTTTAGTTTTCGAGGGTAATAGCTTTGTCTGTGGAAAAAATGAAGATATTAGACATTTTATGATTGCACATGGTAAAGAATGTGATTAAAGGCTCTTTTCCTATTTCAAAAGTTTTAGTTTTCGAGGGTAATAGCTTTGTCTGTGGAAAAAATGAAGATATTAGACTATTTATGATTGCAAATGGTAAAGAATGTGATTAAAGGCTCTTTTCCTATTTCAAAAGTTTTAGTTTTCGGCGGTAAGAGCTACGTATGTTGAAAAAATGAAGATATTAGACTTTTATGATTGCAAATGGTAAAGAATGTGATTAAAGGCTCTTTTCCTATTTCAAAAGTTTTAGTTTTCGAGGGTAATAGCTACGTATTTTGAAAAAATGAAGATATTAGACTATTTTATGATTGCACATGGTAAAGAATGTGATTAAAGGCTCTTTTCCTATTTCAAAAGTTTTAGTTTTCGAGGGTAATAGCTACGTATGTTGAAAAAATGAAGATATTAGACTATTTTATGATTGCACATGGTAAAGAATGTGATTAAAGGCTCTTTTCCTATTTCAAAAGTTTTAGTTTTCGAGGGTAATAGCTACGTATGTTGAAAAAATGAGATATTAGACTATTTTATGATTGCAAATGGTAAAGAATGTGATTAAAGGCTCTTTTCCTATTTCAAAAGTTTTAGTTTTCGAGGGTAATAGCTACGTATGTTGAAAAAATGAAGATATTAGACTATTTTATGATTGCAAATGGTAAAGAATGTGATTAAAGGCTCTTTTCCTATTTCAAAAGTTTTAGTTTTCGAGGGTAAGAGCTTTGTCTGTGGAAAAAATGAAGATATTAGACAATTTTATGATTGCACATGGTAAAGAATGTGATTAAAGGCTCTTTTCCTATTTCAAAAGTTTTAGTTTTCGAGGGTAATAGCTTTGTTGTGGAAAAAATGAAGATATTAGACTATTTATGATTGCAAATGGTAAAGAATGTGATTAAAGGCTCTTTTCCTATTTCAAAAGTTTTAGTTTTCGAGGGTAATAGCTACGTATGTTGAAAAAATGAAGATATTAGACTATTTTATGATTGCAAATGGTAAAGAATGTGATTAAAGGCTCTTTTCCTATTTTAAAAGTTTTAGTTTTCGAGGGTAATAGCTTTGTCTGTGGAAAAAATGAAGATATTAGACAATTTTATGATTGCAAATGGTAAAGAATGTGATTAAAGGCTCTTTTCCTATTTCAAAAGTTTTAGTTTTCGAGGGTAATAGCTTATGTTGAAAAAATGAAGATATTAGACTATTTTATGATTGCAATGGTAAAGAATGTGATTAAAGGCTCTTTTCCTATTTCAAAAGTTTTAGTTTTCGAGGGTAATAGCTACCTATGTTGAAAAAATGAAGATATTAGACTATTTTATGATTGCAAATGGTAAAGAATGTGATTAAAGGCTCTTTTCCTATTTCAAAAGTTTTAGTTTTCGAGGGTAATAGCTACGTATGTTGAAAAAATGAAGATATTAGACTATTTTATGATTGCAAATGGTAAAGAATGTGATTAAAGGCTCTTTTACTATTTCAAAAGTTTTAGTTTTCGAGGGTAATAGCTACGTCTGTGGAAAAAATGAAGATATTAGACTATTTTATGATTGCACATGGTAAAGAATGTGATTAAAGGCTCTTTTCCTATTCAAAAGTTTTAGTTTTCGAGGGTAATAGCTACGTATGTTGAAAAAATGAAGATATTAGACTATTTTATGATTGTACATGGTAAAGAATGTGATTAAAGGCTCTTTTCCTATTTCAAAAGTTTTAGTTTTCGAGGGTAATAGCTTTGTCTGTGGAAAAAATGAAGATATTAGACTATTTTATGATTGCAAATGGTAAAGAATGTGATTAAAGGCTCTTTTCCTATGTGAAAAGTTTTAGTTTTCGAGGGTAATAGCTACGTATGTTGAAAAAATGAAGATATTAGACAATTTTATGATTGCAAATGGTAAAGAATGTGATTAAAGGCTCTTTTCCTATTTCAAAAGTTTTAGTTTTCGAGGGTAATAGCTACGTATGTTGAAAAAATGAAGATATTAGACTATTTTATGATTGCAAATGGTAAAGAATGTGATTAAAGGCTCTTTTCCTATTTCAAAAGTTTTAGTTTTAGAGGGTAATAGCTACGTATGTTGAAAAAATGAAGATATTAGACTATTTTATGATTGCACATGGTAAAGAATGTGATTAAAGGCTCTTTTCCTATTTCAAAAGTTTTAGTTTTCGAGGGTAATAGCTACGTATGTTGAAAAAATGAAGATATTAGACTATTTTATGATTGCACATGGTAAAGAATGTGATTAAAGGCTCTTTTCCTATGTCAAAAGTTTTAGTTTTCGAGGGTAATAGCTACGTATGTTGAAAAAATGAAGATATTAGACTATTTTATGATTGCAAATGGTAAAGAATGTGATTAAAGGCTCTTTTCCTATTTCAAAAGTTTTAGTTTTCGAGGGTAATAGCTACGTATGTTGAAAAAATGAAGATATTAGACTATTTTATGATTGCAAATGGTAAAGAATGTGATTAAAGGCTCTTTTCCTATTTCAAAAGTTTTAGTTTTCGAGGGTAATAGCTACGTATGTTGAAAAAATGAAGATATTAGACAATTTTATGATTGCACATGGTAAAGAATGTGATTAAAGGCTCTTTTCCTATTTCAAAAGTTTTAGTTTTCGAGGGTAATAGCTACGTATGTTGAAAAAATAAAGATATTAGACTATTTTATGATTGCAAATGGTAAAGAATGTGATTAAAGGCTCTTTTTCTATTTCAAAAGTTTTAGTTTTCGAGGGTAATAGCTACGTATGTTGAAAAAATGAAGATATTAGACTTTTTATGATTGCAAATGGTAAAGAATATGAATAAAGGCTCTTTTCCTATGTCAAAAGTTTTAGTTTTCGAGGGTAATAGCTACGTATGTTGAAAAAATGAAGATATTAGACTATTTTATGATTGCACATGGTAAAGAATGTGATTAAAGGCTCTTTTCCTATTTCAAAAGTTTTAGTTTTCGAGGGTAATAGCTACGTATGTTGAAAAAATGAAGATATTAGACTATTTTATGATTGCAAATGGTAAAGAATGTGATTAAAGGCTCTTTTCCTATTTCAAAAGTTTTAGTTTTCGAGGGTAATAGCTTTGTCTGTGGAAAAAATGAAGATATTAGACAATTTTATGATTGCACATGGTAAAGAATGTGATTAAAGGCTCTTTTCCTATTTCAAAAGTTTTAGTTTTCGAGGGTAATAGCTACGTATGTTGAAAAAATGAAGATATTAGACTATTTTATGATTGCAAATGGTAAAGAATGTGATTAAAGGCTCTTTCCTATTCAAAAGTTTTAGTTTTCGAGGGTAATAGCTACGTATGTTGGAAAAAATGAAGATATTAGACTATTTTATGATTGCAAATGGTAAAGAATGTGATTAAAGGCTCTTTTCCTATTTCAAAAGTTTTAGTTTTCGAGGGTAATAGCTACGTATGTTGAAAAAATGAAGATATTAGACTATTTTATGATTGCAAATGGTAAAGAATGTGATTAAAGGCTCTTTTCCTATTTCAAAAGTTTTAGTTTTCGAGGGTAATAGCTACGTATGTTGAAAAAATGAAGATATTAGACTATTTTATGATTGCACATGGTAAAGAATGTGATTAAAGGCTCTTTTCCTATTTCAAAAGTTTTAGTTTTCGAGGGTAATAGCTACGTATGTTGAAAAAATGAAGATATTAGACTATTTTATGATTGCAAATGGTAAAGAATGTGATTAAAGGCTCTTTTCCTATTTCAAAAGTTTTAGTTTTCGAGGGTAATAGCTACGTTGTCTGTGGAAAAAATGAAGATATTAGACTATTTTATGATTGCAAATGGTAAAGAATGTGATTAAAGGCTCTTTTCCTATTTCAAAAGTTTTAGTTTTCGAGGGTAATAGCTTTGTCTGTGGAAAAAATGAAGATATTAGACAATTTTATGATTGCACATGGTAAAGAATGTGATTAAAGGCTCTTTTCCTATTTCAAAAGTTTTAGTTTTCGAGGGTAATAGCTACGTATGTTGAAAAAATGAAGATATTAGACTATTTTATGATTGCAAATGGTAAAGAATGTGATTAAAGGCTCTTTTCCTATTTCAAAAGTTTTAGTTTTCGAGGGTAATAGCTACGTATGTGAAAAAATGAAGATATTAGACTATTTTATGATTGCAAATGGTAAAGAATGTGATTAAAGGCTCTTTTCCTATTTCAAAAGTTTTAGTTTTCGAGGGTAATAGCTACGTATGTGAAAAAATGAAGATATTAGACTATTTTATGATTGCACATGGTAAAGAATGTGATTAAAGGCTCTTTTCCTATGTCAAAAGTTTTAGTTTTCGAGGGTAATAGCTACGTATGTTGAAAAAATGAAGATATTAGACTATTTTATGATTGCACATGGTAAAGAATGTGATTAAAGGCTCTTTTCCTATTTCAAAAGTTTTAGTTTTCGAGGGTAATAGCTACGTATGTTGAAAAAATGAAGATATTAGACTATTTTATGATTGCAAATGGTAAAGAATGTGATTAAAGGCTCTTTTCCTATTTCAAAAGTTTTAGTTTTCGAGGGTAATAGCTACGTATGTTGAAAAAATGAAGATATTAGACTATTTTATGATTGCACATGGTAAAGAATGTGATTAAAGGCTCTTTTCCTATTTCAAAAGTTTTAGTTTTCGAGGGTAATAGCTACGTATGTTGAAAAAATGAAGATATTAGACTATTTTATGATTGCACATGGTAAAGAATGTGATTAAAGGCTCTTTTCCTATTTCAAAAGTTTTAGTTTTCGAGGGTAATAGCTACGTATGTTGAAAAAATGAAGATATTAGACAATTTTATGATTGCAAATGGTAAAGAATGTGATTAAAGGCTCTTTTCCTATGTCAAAAGTTTTAGTTTTCGAGGGTAATAGCTACGTATGTTGAAAAAATGAAGATATTAGACTATTTTATGATTGCAAATGGTAAAGAATGTGATTAAAGGCTCTTTTCCTATTTCAAAAGTTTTAGTTTTCGAGGGTAATAGCTACGTATGTTGAAAAAATGAAGATATTAGACTATTTTATGATTGCACATGGTAAAGAATGTGATTAAAGGCTCTTTTCCTATTTCAAAAGTTTTAGTTTTCGAGGGTAATAGCTACGTATGTTGAAAAAATGAAGATATTAGACTATTTTATGATTGCAAATGGTAAAGAATGTGATTAAAGGCTCTTTTCCTATTTCAAAAGTTTTAGTTTTCGAGGGTAATAGCTACGTATGTTGAAAAAATGAAGATATTAGACTATTTTATGATTGCAAATGGTAAAGAATGTGATTAAAGGCTCTTTTCCTATTTCAAAAGTTTTAGTTTTCGAGGGTAATAGCTACGTATGTTGAAAAAATGAAGATATTAGACTATTTTATGATTGCAAATGGTAAAGAATGTGATTAAAGGCTCTTTTCCTATTTCAAAAGTTTTAGTTTTCGAGGGTAATAGCTACGTATGTGAAAAAATGAAGATATTAGACTATTTTATGATTGCACATGGTAAAGAATGTGATTAAAGGCTCTTTTCCTATTTCAAAAGTTTTAGTTTTCGAGGGTAATAGCTACGTATGTTGAAAAAATGAAGATATTAGACTATTTTATGATTGCACATGGTAAAGAATGTGATTAAAGGCTCTTTTCCTATTTCAAAAGTTTTAGTTTTCGAGGGTAATAGCTACGTATGTTGAAAAAATGAAGATATTAGACTATTTTATGATTGCAAATGGTAAAGAATGTGATTAAAGGCTCTTTTCCTATTTCAAAAGTTTTAGTTTTCGAGGGTAATAGCTACGTATGTTGAAAAAATGAAGATATTAGACTATTTTATGATTGCAAATGGTAAAGAATGTGATTAAAGGCTCTTTTCCTATTTCAAAAGTTTTAGTTTTCGAGGGTAATAGCTACGTATGTTGAAAAAATGAAGATATTAGACTATTTTATGATTGCACATGGTAAAGAATGTGATTAAAGGCTCTTTTCCTATTTCAAAAGTTTTAGTTTTCGAGGGTAATAGCTACGTATGTTGAAAAAATGAAGATATTAGACTATTTTATGATTGCACATGGTAAAGAATGTGATTAAAGGCTCTTTTCCTATTTCAAAAGTTTTAGTTTTCGAGGGTAATAGCTACGTATGTTGAAAAAATGAAGATATTAGACTATTTTATGATTGCAAATGGTAAAGAATGTGATTAAAGGCTCTTTTCCTATTTCAAAAGTTTTAGTTTTCGAGGGTAATAGCTACGTATGTTGAAAAAATGAAGATATTAGACTATTTTATGATTGCAAATGGTAAAGAATGTGATTAAAGGCTCTTTTCCTATTTCAAAAGTTTTAGTTTTCGAGGGTAATAGCTACGTATGTTGAAAAAATGAAGATATTAGACTATTTTATGATTGCACATGGTAAAGAATGTGATTAAAGGCTCTTTTCCTATTTCAAAAGTTTTAGTTTTCGAGGGTAATAGCTACGTATGTTGAAAAAATGAAGATATTAGACTATTTTATGATTGCAAATGGTAAAGAATGTGATTAAAGGCTCTTTTCCTATTTCAAAAGTTTTAGTTTTCGAGGGTAATAGCTATGTCTGTGGAAAAAATGAAGATATTAGACTATTTTATGATTGCACATGGTAAAGAATGTGATTAAAGGCTCTTTTCCTATTTCAAAAGTTTTAGTTTTCGAGGGTAATAGCTACGTATGTTGAAAAAATGAAGATATTAGACTATTTTATGATTGCACATGGTAAAGAATGTGATTAAAGGCTCTTTTCCTATTTCAAAAGTTTTAGTTTTCGAGGGTAATAGCTACGTATGTTGAAAAAATGAAGATATTAGACTATTTTATGATTGCAAATGGTAAAGAATGTGATTAAAGGCTCTTTTCCTATGTCAAAAGTTTTAGTTTTCGAGGGTAATAGCTACGTATGTTGAAAAAATGAAGATATTAGACTATTTTATGATTGCAAATGGTAAAGAATGTGATTAAAGGCTCTTTTCCTATTTCAAAAGTTTTAGTTTTCGAGGGTAATAGCTACGTATGTGAAAAAATGAAGATATTAGACTATTTTATGATTGCACATGGTAAAGAATGTGATTAAAGGCTCTTTTCCTATTTCAAAAGTTTTAGTTTTCGAGGGTAATAGCTACGTATGTTGAAAAAATGAAGATATTAGACTATTTTATGATTGCACATGGTAAAGAATGTGATTAAAGGCTCTTTTCCTATTTCAAAAGTTTTAGTTTTCGAGGGTAATAGCTTTGTCTGTGGAAAAAATGAAGATATTAGACTATTTTATGATTGCAATGGTAAAGAATGTGATTAAAGGCTCTTTTCCTATTTCAAAAGTTTTAGTTTTCGAGGGTAATAGCTACGTATGTTGAAAAAATGAAGATATTAGACTATTTTATGATTGCACATGGTAAAGAATGTGATTAAAGGCTCTTTTCCTATTTCAAAAGTTTTAGTTTTCGAGGGTAATAGCTACGTAAAAAATGAAGATATTAGACTATTTTATGATTGCACATGGTAAAGAATGTGATTAAAGGCTCTTTTCCTATTTCAAAAGTTTTAGTTTTCGAGGGTAATAGCTACGTATGTTGAAAAAATGAAGATATTAGACTATTTTATGATTGCACATGGTAAAGAATGTGATTAAAGGCTCTTTTCCTATTTCAAAAGTTTTAGTTTTCGAGGGTAATAGCTACGTCTGTTGAAAAAATGAAGATATTAGACTATTTTATGATTGCACATGGTAAAGAATGTGATTAAAGGCTCTTTTCCTATTTCAAAAGTTTTAGTTTTCGAGGGTAATAGCTACGTATGTTGAAAAAATGAAGATATTAGACTATTTTATGATTGCACATGGTAAAGAATGTGATTAAAGGCTCTTTTCCTATTTCAAAAGTTTTAGTTTTCGAGGGTAATAGCTACGTATGTTGAAAAAATGAAGATATTAGACTATTTTATGATTGCAAATGGTAAAGAATGTGATTAAAGGCTCTTTTCCTATTTCAAAAGTTTTAGTTTTCGAGGGTAATAGCTACGTATGTTGAAAAAATGAAGATATTAGACTATTTTATGATTGCACATGGTAAAGAATGTGATTAAAGGCTCTTTTCCTATGTCAAAAGTTTTAGTTTTCGAGGGTAATAGCTACGTATGTTGAAAAAATGAAGATATTAGACTATTTTATGATTGCACATGGTAAAGAATGTGATTAAAGGCTCTTTTCCTATTTCAAAAGTTTTAGTTTTCGAGGGTAATAGCTACGTATGTTGAAAAAATGAAGATATTAGACTATTTTATGATTGCACATGGTAAAGAATGTGATTAAAGGCTCTTTTCCTATTTCAAAAGTTTTAGTTTTCGAGGGTAATAGCTACGTATGTTGAAAAAATGAAGATATTAGACTATTTTATGATTGCAAATGGTAAAGAATGTGATTAAAGGCTCTTTTCCTATTTCAAAAGT
The DNA here is from genome assembly GCF_032884065.1 of Artemia franciscana. NCBI lineage: Eukaryota > Metazoa > Arthropoda > Branchiopoda > Anostraca > Artemiidae > Artemia > Artemia franciscana. The sequence goes on from NW_027064339.1 coordinate 20,165, forward strand.
TTTAGTTTTCGAGGGTAATAGCTACGTATGTTGAAAAAATGAAGATATTAGACTATTTTATGATTGCAAATGGTAAAGAATGTGATTAAAGGCTCTTTTCCTATTTCAAAAGTTTTAGTTTTCGAGGGTAATAGCTACGTATGTTGAAAAAATGAAGATATTAGACTATTTTATGATTGCACATGGTAAAGAATGTGATTAAAGGCTCTTTTCCTATTTCAAAAGTTTTAGTTTTCGAGGGTAATAGCTACGTATGTTGAAAAAATGAAGATATTAGACTATTTTATGATTGCACATGGTAAAGAATGTGATTAAAGGCTCTTTTCCTATTTCAAAAGTTTTAGTTTTCGAGGGTAATAGCTACGTATGTTGAAAAAATGAAGATATTAGACTATTTTATGATTGCAAATGGTAAAGAATGTGATTAAAGGCTCTTTTCCTATGTCAAAAGTTTTAGTTTTCGAGGGTAATAGCTACGTATGTTGAAAAAATGAAGATATTAGACTATTTTATGATTGCAAATGGTAAAGAATGTGATTAAAGGCTCTTTTCCTATTTCAAAAGTTTTAGTTTTCGAGGGTAATAGCTACGTATGTTGAAAAAATGAAGATATTAGACTATTTTATGATTGCAATGGTAAAGAATGTGATTAAAGGCTCTTTTCCTATTTCAAAAGTTTTAGTTTTCGAGGGTAATAGCTACGTATGTTGAAAAAATGAAGATATTAGACTATTTTATGATTGCACATGGTAAAGAATGTGATTAAAGGCTCTTTTCCTATTTCAAAAGTTTTAGTTTTCGAGGGTAATAGCTACGTATGTGGAAAAAATGAAGATATTAGACTATTTTATGATTGCACATGGTAAAGAATGTGATTAAAGGCTCTTTTCCTATTTCAAAAGTTTTAGTTTTCGAGGGTAATAGCTACGTATGTTGAAAAAATGAAGATATTAGACTATTTTATGATTGCACATGGTAAAGAATGTGATTAAAGGCTCTTTTCCTATTTCAAAAGTTTTAGTTTTCGAGGGTAATAGCTACGTATGTTGAAAAAATGAAGATATTAGACTATTTTATGATTGCAAATGGTAAAGAATGTGATTAAAGGCTCTTTTCCTATTTCAAAAGTTTTAGTTTTCGAGGGTAATAGCTACGTATGTTGGAAAAAATGAAGATATTAGACTATTTTATGATTGCACATGGTAAAGAATGTGATTAAAGGCTCTTTTCCTATGTCAAAAGTTTTAGTTTTCGAGGGTAATAGCTACGTATGTTGAAAAAATGAAGATATTAGACTATTTTATGATTGCACATGGTAAAGAATGTGATTAAAGGCTCTTTTCCTATTTCAAAAGTTTTAGTTTTCGAGGGTAATAGCTACGTATGTTGAAAAAATGAAGATATTAGACTATTTTATGATTGCACATGGTAAAGAATGTGATTAAAGGCTCTTTTCCTATTTCAAAAGTTTTAGTTTTCGAGGGTAATAGCTACGTATGTTGAAAAAATGAAGATATTAGACTATTTTATGATTGCAAATGGTAAAGAATGTGATTAAAGGCTCTTTTCCTATTTCAAAAGTTTTAGTTTTCGAGGGTAATAGCTACGTATGTTGAAAAAATGAAGATATTAGACTATTTTATGATTGCACATGGTAAAGAATGTGATTAAAGGCTCTTTTCCTATGTCAAAAGTTTTAGTTTTCGAGGGTAATAGCTTATGTTGTGAAAAAATGAAGATATTAGACTATTTTATGATTGCACATGGTAAAGAATGTGATTAAAGGCTCTTTTCCTATTTCAAAAGTTTTAGTTTTCGAGGGTAATAGCTACGTATGTTGAAAAAATGAAGATATTAGACTATTTTATGATTGCACATGGTAAAGAATGTGATTAAAGGCTCTTTTCCTATTTCAAAAGTTTTAGTTTTCGAGGGTAATAGCTACGTATGTTGAAAAAATGAAGATATTAGACTATTTTATGATTGCAAATGGTAAAGAATGTGATTAAAGGCTCTTTTCCTATTTCAAAAGTTTTAGTTTTCGAGGGTAATAGCTACGTATGTTGAAAAAATGAAGATATTAGACTATTTTATGATTGCAAATGGTAAAGAATGTGATTAAAGGCTCTTTTCCTATTTCAAAAGTTTTAGTTTTCGAGGGTAATAGCTACGTATGTTGAAAAAATGAAGATATTAGACTATTTTATGATTGCAAATGGTAAAGAATGTGATTAAAGGCTCTTTTCCTATTTCAAAAGTTTTAGTTTTCGAGGGTAATAGCTACGTATGTTGAAAAAATGAAGATATTAGACTATTTTATGATTGCAAATGGTAAAGAATGTGATTAAAGGCTCTTTTCCTATTTCAAAAGTTTTAGTTTTCGAGGGTAATAGCTACGTATGTTGAAAAAATGAAGATATTAGACTATTTTATGATTGCAAATGGTAAAGAATGTGATTAAAGGCTCTTTTCCTATGTCAAAAGTTTTAGTTTTCGAGGGTAATAGCTACGTATGTTGAAAAAATGAAGATATTAGACTATTTTATGATTGCAAATGGTAAAGAATGTGATTAAAGGCTCTTTTCCTATTTCAAAAGTTTTAGTTTTCGAGGGTAATAGCTACGTATGTTGAAAAAATGAAGATATTAGACTATTTTATGATTGCAAATGGTAAAGAATGTGATTAAAGGCTCTTTTCCTATTTCAAAAGTTTTAGTTTTCGAGGGTAATAGCTACGTATGTTGAAAAAATGAAGATATTAGACTATTTTATGATTGCAAATGGTAAAGAATGTGATTAAAGGCTCTTTTCCTATGTCAAAAGTTTTAGTTTTCGAGGGTAATAGCTACGTATGTTGAAAAAATGAAGATATTAGACTATTTTATGATTGCAAATGGTAAAGAATGTGATTAAAGGCTCTTTTCCTATTTCAAAAGTTTTAGTTTTCGAGGGTAATAGCTACGTATGTTGAAAAAATGAAGATATTAGACTATTTTATGATTGCACATGGTAAAGAATGTGATTAAAGGCTCTTTTCCTATGTCAAAAGTTTTAGTTTTCGAGGGTAATAGCTACGTATGTTGAAAAAATGAAGATATTAGACTATTTTATGATTGCAAATGGTAAAGAATGTGATTAAAGGCTCTTTTCCTATTTCAAAAGTTTTAGTTTTCGAGGGTAATAGCTACGTATGTTGGAAAAAATGATGATATTAGACAATTTTATGATTGCACATGGTAAAGAATGTGATTAAAGGCTCTTTTCCTATGTCAAAAGTTTTAGACTTCAAGGGTAATAGCTACGTATGTTGAAAAAATGAAGATATTAGACTATTTTATGATTGCAAATGGTAAAGAATGTGATTAAAGGCTCTTTTCCTATTTCAAAAGTTTTAGTTTTCGAGGGTAATAGCTACGTATGGTGAAAAAATGATGATATTAGACAATTTTATGATTGCACATGGTAAAGAATGTGATTAAAGGCTCTTTTCCTATGTCAAAAGTTTTAGACTTCGAGGGTAATAGCTACGTATGTTGAAAAAATGAAGATATTAGACTATTTTATGATTGCAAATGGTAAAGAATGTGATTAAAGGCTCTTTTCCTATTTCAAAAGTTTTAGTTTTCGAGGGTAATAGCTACGTATGTTGAAAAAATGAAGATATTAGACTATTTTATGATTGCACATGGTAAAGAATGTGATTAAAGGCTCTTTTCCTATGTCAAAAGTTTTAGTTTTCGAGGGTAATAGCTACGTATGTTGAAAAAATGAAGATATTAGACTATTTTATGATTGCACATGGTAAAGAATGTGATTAAAGGCTCTTTTCCTATTTCAAAAGTTTTAGTTTTCGAGGGTAATAGCTACGTATGTTGAAAAAATGAAGATATTAGACTATTTTATGATTGCACATGGTAAAGAATGTGATTAAAGGCTCTTTTCCTATTTCAAAAGTTTTAGTTTTCGAGGGTAATAGCTACGTATGTTGAAAAAATGAAGATATTAGACTATTTTATGATTGCAAATGGTAAAGAATGTGATTAAAGGCTCTTTTCCTATTTCAAAAGTTTTAGTTTTCGAGGGTAATAGCTACGTATGTTGAAAAAATGAAGATATTAGACTATTTTATGATTGCACATGGTAAAGAATGTGATTAAAGGCTCTTTTCCTATTTCAAAAGTTTTAGTTTTCGAGGGTAATAGCTACGTATGTTGAAAAATGAAGATATTAGACTATTTTATGATTGCAAATGGTAAAGAATGTGATTAAAGGCTCTTTTCCTATTTCAAAAGTTTTAGTTTTCGAGGGTAATAGCTACGTATGTTGAAAAAATGAAGATATTAGACTATTTTATGATTGCAAATGGTAAAGAATGTGATTAAAGGCTCTTTTCCTATTTCAAAAGTTTTAGTTTTCGAGGGTAATAGCTACGTATGTTGAAAAAATGAAGATATTAGACTATTTTATGATTGCACATGGTAAAGAATGTGATTAAAGGCTCTTTTCCTATTTCAAAAGTTTTAGTTTTCGAGGGTAATAGCTACGTATGTTGAAAAAATGAAGATATTAGACTATTTTATGATTGCAAATGGTAAAGAATGTGATTAAAGGCTCTTTTCCTATTTCAAAAGTTTTAGTTTTCGAGGGTAATAGCTACGTATGTTGAAAAAATGAAGATATTAGACTATTTTATGATTGCAAATGGTAAAGAATGTGATTAAAGGCTCTTTTCCTATTTCAAAAGTTTTAGTTTTCGAGGGTAATAGCTACGTATGTTGAAAAAATGAAGATATTAGACTATTTTATGATTGCACATGGTAAAGAATGTGATTAAAGGCTCTTTTCCTATGTCAAAAGTTTTAGTTTTCGAGGGTAATAGCTACGTATGTTGAAAAAATGAAGATATTAGACTATTTTATGATTGCAAATGGTAAAGAATGTGATTAAAGGCTCTTTTCCTATTTCAAAAGTTTTAGTTTTCGAGGGTAATAGCTACGTATGTTGAAAAAATGAAGATATTAGACTATTTTATGATTGCACATGGTAAAGAATGTGATTAAAGGCTCTTTTCCTATTTCAAAAGTTTTAGTTTTCGAGGGTAATAGCTACGTATGTTGAAAAAATGAAGATATTAGACTATTTTATGATTGCAAATGGTAAAGAATGTGATTAAAGGCTCTTTTCCTATTTCAAAAGTTTTAGTTTTCGAGGGTAATAGCTACGTATGTTGGAAAAATGATGATATTAGACAATTTTATGATTGCACATGGTAAAGAATGTGATTAAAGGCTCTTTTCCTATGTCAAAAGTTTTAGACTTCAAGGGTAATAGCTACGTATGTTGAAAAAATGAAGATATTAGACTATTTTATGATTGCAAATGGTAAAGAATGTGATTAAAGGCTCTTTTCCTATTTCAAAAGTTTTAGTTTTCGAGGGTAATAGCTACGTATGGTGAAAAAATGATGATATTAGACAATTTTATGATTGCACATGGTAAAGAATGTGATTAAAGGCTCTTTTCCTATGTCAAAAGTTTTAGACTTCGAGGGTAATAGCTACGTATGTTGAAAAAATGAAGATATTAGACTATTTTATGATTGCAAATGGTAAAGAATGTGATTAAAGGCTCTTTTCCTATTTCAAAAGTTTTAGTTTTCGAGGGTAATAGCTACGTATGTTGAAAAAATGAAGATATTAGACTATTTTATGATTGCACATGGTAAAGAATGTGATTAAAGGCTCTTTTCCTATGTCAAAAGTTTTAGTTTTCGAGGGTAATAGCTACGTATGTTGAAAAAATGAAGATATTAGACTATTTTATGATTGCAATGGTAAAGAATGTGATTAAAGGCTCTTTTCCTATTTCAAAAGTTTTAGTTTTCGAGGGTAATAGCTACGTATGTGAAAAAATGAAGATATTAGACTATTTTATGATTGCACATGGTAAAGAATGTGATTAAAGGCTCTTTTCCTAGTCAAAAGTTTTAGTTTTCGAGGGTAATAGCTACGTATGTTGAAAAAATGAAGATATTAGACTATTTTATGATTGCAAATGGTAAAGAATGTGATTAAAGGCTCTTTTCCTATTTCAAAAGTTTTAGTTTTCGAGGGTAATAGCTACGTATGTTGAAAAAATGAAGATATTAGACTATTTTATGATTGCACATGGTAAAGAATGTGATTAAAGGCTCTTTTCCTATGTCAAAAGTTTTAGTTTTCGAGGGTAATAGCTACGTATGTTGAAAAATGAAGATATTAGACTATTTTATGATTGCAAATGGTAAAGAATGTGATTAAAGGCTCTTTTCCTATTTCAAAAGTTTTAGTTTTCGAGGGTAATAGCTACGTATGTTGAAAAAATGAAGATATTAGACTATTTTATGATTGCACATGGTAAAGAATGTGATTAAAGGCTCTTTTCCTATGTCAAAAGTTTTAGTTTTCGAGGGTAATAGCTACGTATGTTGAAAAAATGAAGATATTAGACTATTTTATGATTGCACATGGTAAAGAATGTGATTAAAGGCTCTTTTCCTATTTCAAAAGTTTTAGTTTTCGAGGGTAATAGCTACGTATGTTGAAAAAATGAAGATATTAGACTATTTTATGATTGCAAATGG
>NW_027064340.1:0-26780 GCF_032884065.1 Artemia franciscana
TTTAGTAAAAGTTTTAGTTTTCGAGGGTAATAGCTACGTATGTTGAAAAAATGAAGATATTAGACTATTTTATGATTGCAAATGGTAAAGAATGTGATTAAAGGCTCTTTTCCTATTTCAAAAGTTTTAGTTTTCGAGGGTAATAGCTACGTATGTTGAAAAAATGAAGATATTAGACTATTTTATGATTGCAAATGGTAAAGAATGTGATTAAAGGCTCTTTTCCTATTTCAAAAGTTTTAGTTTTCGAGGGTAATAGCTACGTATGTTGAAAAAATGAAGATATTAGACTATTTTATGATTGCAATGGTAAAGAATGTGATTAAAGGCTCTTTTCCTATTTCAAAAGTTTTAGTTTTCGAGGGTAATAGCTACGTATGTTGAAAAAATGAAGATATTAGACTATTTTATGATTGCATAGGTAAAGAATGTGATTAAAGGCTCTTTTCCTATTTCAAAAGTTTTAGTTTTCGAGGGTAATAGCTACGTATGTTGAAAAAATGAAGATATTAGACTATTTTATGATTGCAAATGGTAAAGAATGTGATTAAAGGCTCTTTTCCTATGTCAAAAGTTTTAGTTTTCGAGGGTAATAGCTACGTATGTTGAAAAAATGAAGATATTAGACTATTTTATGATTGCACATGGTAAAGAATGTGATTAAAGGCTCTTTTCCTATTTCAAAAGTTTTAGTTTTCGAGGGTAATAGCTACGTATGTTGAAAAAATGAAGATATTAGACTATTTTATGATTGCACATGGTAAAGAATGTGATTAAAGGCTCTTTTCCTATTTCAAAAGTTTTAGTTTTCGAGGGTAATAGCTACGTATGTTGAAAAAATGAAGATATTAGAATATTTTATGATTGCAAATGGTAAAGAATGTGATTAAAGGCTCTTTTCCTATTTCAAAAGTTTTAGTTTTCGAGGGTAATAGCTACGTATGTTGAAAAAATGAAGATATTAGACTATTTTATGATTGCACATGGTAAAGAATGTGATTAAAGGCTCTTTTCCTATTTCAAAAGTTTTAGTTTTCGAGGGTAATAGCTACGTATGTTGAAAAAATGAAGATATTAGACAATTTTATGATTGCAAATGGTAAAGAATGTGATTAAAGGCTCTTTTCCTATGTCAAAAGTTTTAGTTTTCGAGGGTAATAGCTACGTATGTTGAAAAAATGAAGATATTAGACTATTTTATGATTGCAAATGGTAAAGAATGTGATTAAAGGCTCTTTTCCTATGTCAAAAGTTTTAGTTTTCGAGGGTAATAGCTACGTATGTTGAAAAAATGAAGATATTAGACTATTTTATGATTGCAAATGGTAAAGAATGTGATTAAAGGCTCTTTTCCTATTTCAAAAGTTTTAGTTTTCGAGGGTAATAGCTACGTATGTTGAAAAAATGAAGATATTAGACTATTTTATGATTGCAAATGGTAAAGAATGTGATTAAAGGCTCTTTTCCTATTTCAAAAGTTTTAGTTTTCGAGGGTAATAGCTACGTATGTTGAAAAAATGAAGATATTAGACTATTTTATGATTGCAAATGGTAAAGAATGTGATTAAAGGCTCTTTTCCTATCAAAAGTTTTAGTTTTCGAGGGTAATAGCTACGTATGTTGAAAAAATGAAGATATTAGACTATTTTATGATTGCAAATGGTAAAGAATGTGATTAAAGGCTCTTTTCCTATTTCAAAAGTTTTAGTTTTCGAGGGTAATAGCTACGTATGTTGAAAAAATGAAGATATTAGACTATTTTATGATTGCACATGGTAAAGAATGTGATTAAAGGCTCTTTTCCTATTTCAAAAGTTTTAGTTTTCGAGGGTAATAGCTACGTATGTTGAAAAAATGAAGATATTAGACTATTTTATGATTGCAAATGGTAAAGAATGTGATTAAAGGCTCTTTTCCTATTTCAAAAGTTTTAGTTTTCGAGGGTAATAGCTAGTATGTTGAAAAAATGAAGATATTAGACAATTTTATGATTGCAATGGTAAAGAATGTGATTAAAGGCTCTTTTCCTATGTTCAAAAGTTTTAGTTTTCGAGGGTAATAGCTACGTATGTTGAAAAAATGAAGATATTAGACTATTTTATGATTGCAAATGGTAAAGAATGTGATTAAAGGCTCTTTTCCTATTTCAAAAGTTTTAGTTTTCGAGGGTAATAGCTACGTATGTTGAAAAAATGAAGATATTAGACTATTTTATGATTGCAAATGGTAAAGAATGTGATTAAAGGCTCTTTTCCTATGTCAAAAGTTTTAGTTTTCGAGGGTAATAGCTACGTATGTTGAAAAAATGAAGATATTAGACTATTTTATGATTGCAAATGGTAAAGAATGTGATTAAAGGCTCTTTTCCTATGTCAAAAGTTTTAGTTTTCGAGGGTAATAGCTACGTATGTTGAAAAAATGAAGATATTAGACTATTTTATGATTGCAAATGGTAAAGAATGTGATTAAAGGCTCTTTTCCTATGTCAAAAGTTTTAGTTTTCGAGGGTAATAGCTACGTATGTTGAAAAAATGAAGATATTAGACAATTTTATGATTGCAAATGGTAAAGAATGTGATTAAAGGCTCTTTTCCTATGTTAAAAGTTTTAGTTTTCGAGGGTAATAGCTACGTATGTTGAAAAAATGAAGATATTAGACTATTTTATGATTGCAAATGGTAAAAAATGTGATTAAAGGCTCTTTTCCTATTTCAAAAGTTTTAGTTTTCGAGGGTAATAGCTACGTATGTTGAAAAAATGAAGATATTAGACTATTTTATGATTGCAAATGGTAAAGAATGTGATTAAAGGCTCTTTTCCTATGTCAAAAGTTTTAGTTTTCGAGGGTAATAGCTACGTATGTTGAAAAAATGAAGATATTAGACTATTTTATGATTGCAAATGGTAAAGAATGTGATTAAAGGCTCTTTTCCTATTTCAAAAGTTTTAGTTTTCGAGGGTAATAGCTACGTATGTTGAAAAAATGAAGATATTAGACTATTTTATGATTGCAAATGGTAAAGAATGTGATTAAAGGCTCTTTTCCTATGTCAAAAGTTTTAGTTTTCGAGGGTAATAGCTACGTATGTTGAAAAAATGAAGATATTAGACTATTTTATGATTGCAAATGGTAAAGAATGTGATTAAAGGCTCTTTTCCTATGTTCAAAAGTTTTAGTTTTCGAGGGTAATAGCTACGTATGTTGAAAAAATGAAGATATTAGACTATTTTATGATTGCAATGGTAAAGAATGTGATTAAAGGCTCTTTTCCTATTTCAAAAGTTTTAGTTTTCGAGGGTAATAGCTACGTATGTTGAAAAAATGAAGATATTAGACTATTTTATGATTGCAAATGGTAAAGAATGTGATTAAAGGCTCTTTTCCTATTTCAAAAGTTTTAGTTTTCGAGGGTAATAGCTACGTATGTTGAAAAAATGAAGATATTAGACTATTTTATGATTGCACATGGTAAAGAATGTGATTAAAGGCTCTTTTCCTATTTCAAAAGTTTTAGTTTTCGAGGGTAATAGCTACGTATGTTGAAAAAATGAAGATATTAGACTATTTTATGATTGCAAATGGTAAAGAATGTGATTAAAGGCTCTTTTCCTATGTCAAAAGTTTTAGTTTTCGAGGGTAATAGCTACGTATGTTGAAAAAATGAAGATATTAGACTATTTTATGATTGCACATGGTAAAGAATGTGATTAAAGGCTCTTTTCCTATTTCAAAAGTTTTAGTTTTCGAGGGTAATAGCTACGTATGTTGAAAAAATGAAGATATTAGACTATTTTATGATTGCAAATGGTAAAGAATGTGATTAAAGGCTCTTTTCCTATTTCAAAAGTTTTAGTTTTCGAGGGTAATAGCTACGTATGTTGAAAAAATGAAGATATTAGACTATTTTATGATTGCAAATGGTAAAGAATGTGATTAAAGGCTCTTTTCCTATTTCAAAAGTTTTAGTTTTCGAGGGTAATAGCTACGTATGTTGAAAAAATGAAGATATTAGACTATTTTATGATTGCAAATGGTAAAGAATGTGATTAAAGGCTCTTTTCCTATTTCAAAAGTTTTAGTTTTCGAGGGTAATAGCTACGTATGTTGAAAAAATGAAGATATTAGACTATTTTATGATTGCAAATGGTAAAGAATGTGATTAAAGGCTCTTTTCCTATGTCAAAAGTTTTAGTTTTCGAGGGTAATAGCTACGTATGTTGAAAAAATGAAGATATTAGACTATTTTATGATTGCAAATGGTAAAGAATGTGATTAAAGGCTCTTTTCCTATGTCAAAAGTTTTAGTTTTCGAGGGTAATAGCTACGTATGTTGAAAAAATGAAGATATTAGACTATTTTATGATTGCACATGGTAAAGAATGTGATTAAAGGCTCTTTTCCTATTTCAAAAGTTTTAGTTTTCGAGGGTAATAGCTACGTATGTTGAAAAAATGAAGATATTAGACTATTTTATGATTGCACATGGTAAAGAATGTGATTAAAGGCTCTTTTCCTATTTCAAAAGTTTTAGTTTTCGAGGGTAATAGCTACGTATGTTGAAAAAATGAAGATATTAGACTATTTTATGATTGCAAATGGTAAAGAATGTGATTAAAGGCTCTTTTCCTATTTCAAAAGTTTTAGTTTTCGAGGGTAATAGCTACGTATGTTGAAAAAATGAAGATATTAGACTATTTTATGATTGCAAATGGTAAAGAATGTGATTAAAGGCTCTTTTCCTATGTCAAAAGTTTTAGTTTTCGAGGGTAATAGCTACGTATGTTGAAAAAATGAAGATATTAGACTATTTTATGATTGCAAATGGTAAAGAATGTGATTAAAGGCTCTTTTCCTATTTCAAAAGTTTTAGTTTTCGAGGGTAATAGCTACGTATGTTGAAAAAATGAAGATATTAGACTATTTTATGATTGCACATGGTAAAGAATGTGATTAAAGGCTCTTTTCCTATTTCAAAAGTTTTAGTTTTCGAGGGTAATAGCTACGTATGTTGAAAAAATGAAGATATTAGACTATTTTATGATTGCAAATGGTAAAGAATGTGATTAAAGGCTCTTTTCCTATTTCAAAAGTTTTAGTTTTCGAGGGTAATAGCTACGTATGTTGAAAAAATGAAGATATTAGACTATTTTATGATTGCAAATGGTAAAGAATGTGATTAAAGGCTCTTTTCCTATTTCAAAAGTTTTAGTTTTCGAGGGTAATAGCTACGTATGTTGAAAAAATGAAGATATTAGACTATTTTATGATTGCACATGGTAAAGAATGTGATTAAAGGCTCTTTTCCTATGTCAAAAGTTTTAGTTTTCGAGGGTAATAGCTACGTATGTTGAAAAAATGAAGATATTAGACTATTTTATGATTGCAAATGGTAAAGAATGTGATTAAAGGCTCTTTTCCTATTCAAAAGTTTTAGTTTTCGAGGGTAATAGCTACGTATGTTGAAAAAATGAAGATATTAGACTATTTTATGATTGCAAATGGTAAAGAATGTGATTAAAGGCTCTTTTCCTATTTCAAAAGTTTTAGTTTTCGAGGGTAATAGCTACGTATGTTGAAAAAATGAAGATATTAGACTATTTTATGATTGCAAATGGTAAAGAATGTGATTAAAGGCTCTTTTCCTATGTCAAAAGTTTTAGTTTTCGAGGGTAATAGCTACGTATGTTGAAAAAATGAAGATATTAGACATTTTATGATTGCACATGGTAAAGAATGTGATTAAAGGCTCTTTTCCTATGTCAAAAGTTTTAGTTTTCGAGGGTAATAGCTACGTATGTTGAAAAAATGAAGATATTAGACTATTTTATGATTGCAAATGGTAAAGAATGTGATTAAAGGCTCTTTTCCTATTTCAAAAGTTTTAGTTTTCGAGGGTAATAGCTACGTATGTTGAAAAAATGAAGATATTAGACTATTTTATGATTGCAAATGGTAAAGAATGTGATTAAAGGCTCTTTTCCTATGTCAAAAGTTTTAGTTTTCGAGGGTAATAGCTACGTATGTTGAAAAAATGAAGATATTAGACTATTTTATGATTGCAATGGTAAAGAATGTGATTAAAGGCTCTTTTCCTATGTCAAAAGTTTTAGTTTTCGAGGGTAATAGCTACGTATGTTGAAAAAATGAAGATATTAGACTATTTTATGATTGCACATGGTAAAGAATGTGATTAAAGGCTCTTTTCCTATGTCAAAAGTTTTAGTTTTCGAGGGTAATAGCTACGTATGTTGTAAAAAATGAAGATATTAGACTATTTTATGATTGCACATGGTAAAGAATGTGATTAAAGGCTCTTTTCCTATTTCAAAAGTTTTAGTTTTCGAGGGTAATAGCTACGTATGTTGAAAAAATGAAGATATTAGACTATTTTATGATTGCAATGGTAAAGAATGTGATTAAAGGCTCTTTTCCTATGTTCAAAAGTTTTAGTTTTCGAGGGTAATAGCTACGTATGTTGAAAAAATGAAGATATTAGACTATTTTATGATTGCAAATGGTAAAGAATGTGATTAAAGGCTCTTTTCCTATTTCAAAAGTTTTAGTTTTCGAGGGTAATAGCTACGTATGTTGAAAAAATGAAGATATTAGACTATTTTATGATTGCAAATGGTAAAGAATGTGATTAAAGGCTCTTTTCCTATGTCAAAAGTTTTAGTTTTCGAGGGTAATAGCTACGTATGTTGAAAAAATGAAGATATTAGACTATTTTATGATTGCAAATGGTAAAGAATGTGATTAAAGGCTCTTTTCCTATTTCAAAAGTTTTAGTTTTCGAGGGTAATAGCTACGTATGTTGAAAAAATGAAGATATTAGACTATTTTATGATTGCAAATGGTAAAGAATGTGATTAAAGGCTCTTTTCCTATGTCAAAAGTTTTAGTTTTCGAGGGTAATAGCTACGTATGTTGAAAAAATGAAGATATTAGACTATTTTATGATTGCAAATGGTAAAGAATGTGATTAAAGGCTCTTTTCCTATTTCAAAAGTTTTAGTTTTCGAGGGTAATAGCTACGTATGTTGAAAAAATGAAGATATTAGACTATTTTATGATTGCAATGGTAAAGAATGTGATTAAAGGCTCTTTTCCTATGTCAAAAGTTTTAGTTTTCGAGGGTAATAGCTACGTATGTTGAAAAAATGAAGATATTAGACTATTTTATGATTGCAATGGTAAAGAATGTGATTAAAGGCTCTTTTCCTATTTCAAAAGTTTTAGTTTTCGAGGGTAATAGCTACGTATGTTGAAAAAATGAAGATATTAGACTATTTTATGATTGCACATGGTAAAGAATGTGATTAAAGGCTCTTTTCCTATGTCAAAAGTTTTAGTTTTCGAGGGTAATAGCTACGTATGTTGAAAAAATGAAGATATTAGACTATTTTATGATTGCAATGGTAAAGAATGTGATTAAAGGCTCTTTTCCTATGTCAAAAGTTTTAGTTTTCGAGGGTAATAGCTACGTATGTTGAAAAAATGAAGATATTAGACTATTTTATGATTGCAATGGTAAAGAATGTGATTAAAGGCTCTTTTCCTATGTCAAAAGTTTTAGTTTTCGAGGGTAATAGCTACGTATGTTGAAAAAATGAAGATATTAGACTATTTTATGATTGCACATGGTAAAGAATGTGATTAAAGGCTCTTTTCCTATGTCAAAAGTTTTAGTTTTCGAGGGTAATAGCTACGTATGTTGAAAAAATGAAGATATTAGACTATTTTATGATTGCAAATGGTAAAGAATGTGATTAAAGGCTCTTTTCCTATTTCAAAAGTTTTAGTTTTCGAGGTAATAGCTACGTATGTTGCAAAAATGAATATATTAGACTATTTTATGATTGCACATGGTAAAGAATGTGATTAAAGGCTCTTTTCCTATTTCAAAAGTTTTAGTTTTCGAGGGTAATAGCTACGTATGTTGAAAAAATGAAGATATTAGACTATTTTATGATTGCAAATGGTAAAGAATGTGATTAAAGGCTCTTTTCCTATTTCAAAAGTTTTAGTTTTCGAGGGTAATAGCTACGTATGTTGAAAAAATGAAGATATTAGACTATTTTATGATTGCAAATGGTAAAGAATGTGATTAAAGGCTCTTTTCCTATGTCAAAAGTTTTAGTTTTCGAGGATAATAGCTACGTATGTTGAAAAAATGAAGATATTAGACTATTTTATGATTGCACATGGTAAAGAATGTGATTAAAGGCTCTTTTCCTATTTCAAAAGTTTTAGTTTTCGAGGGTAATAGCTACGTATGTTGAAAAAATGAAGATATTAGACTATTTTATGATTGCAAATGGTAAAGAATGTGATTAAAGGCTCTTTTCCTATTTCAAAAGTTTTAGTTTTCGAGGGTAATAGCTACGTATGTTGAAAAAATGAAGATATTAGACTATTTTATGATTGCACATGGTAAAGAATGTGATTAAAGGCTCTTTTCCTATTTCAAAAGTTTTAGTTTTCGAGGGTAATAGCTACGTATGTTGAAAAAATGAAGATATTAGACTATTTTATGATTGCAAATGGTAAAGAATGTGATTAAAGGCTCTTTTCCTATGTCAAAAGTTTTAGTTTTCGAGGGTAATAGCTACGTATGTTGAAAAAATGAAGATATTAGACTATTTTATGATTGCACATGGTAAAGAATGTGATTAAAGGCTCTTTTCCTATTTCAAAAGTTTTAGTTTTCGAGGGTAATAGCTACGTATGTTGAAAAAATGAAGATATTAGACTATTTTATGATTGCACATGGTAAAGAATGTGATTAAAGGCTCTTTTCCTATTTCAAAAGTTTTAGTTTTCGAGGGTAATAGCTACGTATGTTGAAAAAATGAAGATATTAGACTATTTTATGATTGCAAATGGTAAAGAATGTGATTAAAGGCTCTTTTCCTATTTCAAAAGTTTTAGTTTTCGAGGGTAATAGCTACGTATGTTGAAAAAATGAAGATATTAGACTATTTTATGATTGCACATGGTAAAGAATGTGATTAAAGGCTCTTTTCCTATTTCAAAAGTTTTAGTTTTCGAGGGTAATAGCTACGTATGTTGAAAAAATGAAGATATTAGACTATTTTATGATTGCAAATGGTAAAGAATGTGATTAAAGGCTCTTTTCCTATGTCAAAAGTTTTAGTTTTCGAGGGTAATAGCTACGTATGTTGAAAAAATGAAGATATTAGACTATTTTATGATTGCAAATGGTAAAGAATGTGATTAAAGGCTCTTTTCCTATTTCAAAAGTTTTAGTTTTCGAGGGTAATAGCTACGTATGTTGAAAAAATGAAGATATTAGACTATTTTATGATTGCACATGGTAAAGAATGTGATTAAAGGCTCTTTTCCTATTTCAAAAGTTTTAGTTTTCGAGGGTAATAGCTACGTATGTTGAAAAAATGAAGATATTAGACTATTTTATGATTGCACATGGTAAAGAATGTGATTAAAGGCTCTTTTCCTATTTCAAAAGTTTTAGTTTTCGAGGGTAATAGCTATGTATGTTGAAAAAATGAAGATATTAGACTATTTTATGATTGCAAATGGTAAAGAATGTGATTAAAGGCTCTTTTCCTATTTCAAAAGTTTTAGTTTTCGAGGGTAATAGCTACGTATGTTGAAAAAATGAAGATATTAGACTATTTTATGATTGCAATGGTAAAGAATGTGATTAAAGGCTCTTTTCCATTTCAAAAGTTTTAGTTTTCGAGGGTAATAGCTACGTATGTTGAAAAAATGAAGATATTAGACTATTTTATGATTGCACATGGTAAAGAATGTGATTAAAGGCTCTTTTCCTATTACAAAAGTTTTAGTTTTCGAGGGTAATAGCTACGTATGTTGAAAAAATGAAGATATTAGACAATTTTATGATTGCATAGGTAAAGAATGTGATTAAAGGCTCTTTTCTTATTTCAAAAGTTTTAGTTTTCGAGGGTAATAGCTACGTATGTTGAAAAAATGAAGATATTAGACTATTTTATGATTGCAAATGGTAAAGAATGTGATTAAAGGCTCTTTTCCTATGTCAAAAGTTTTAGTTTTCGAGGGTAATAGCTACGTATGTTGAAAAAATGAAGATATTAGACATTTTATGATTGCACATGGTAAAGAATGTGATTAAAGGCTCTTTTCTATTTCAAAAGTTTTAGTTTTCGAGGGTAATAGCTACGTATGTTGAAAAAATGAAGATATTAGACTATTTTATGATTGCAAATGGTAAAGAATGTGATTAAAGGCTCTTTTCCTATTTCAAAAGTTTTAGTTTTCGAGGGTAATAGCTACGTATGTTGAAAAAATGAAGATATTAGACTATTTTATGATTGCAATGGTAAAGAATGTGATTAAAGGCTCTTTTCCTATTTCAAAAGTTTTAGTTTTCGAGGGTAATAGCTACGTATGTTGAAAAAATGAAGATATTAGACTATTTTATGATTGCACATGGTAAAGAATGTGATTAAAGGCTCTTTTCCTATTTCAAAAGTTTTAGTTTTCGAGGGTAATAGCTACGTATGTTGAAAAAATGAAGATATTAGACTATTTTATGATTGCAAATGGTAAAGAATGTGATTAAAGGCTCTTTTCCTATTTCAAAAGTTTTAGTTTTCGAGGGTAATAGCTACGTATGTTGAAAAAATGAAGATATTAGACTATTTTATGATTGCACATGGTAAAGAATGTGATTAAAGGCTCTTTTCCTATTTCAAAAGTTTTAGTTTTCGAGGGTAATAGCTACGTATGTTGAAAAAATGAAGATATTAGACTATTTTATGATTGCAAATGGTAAAGAATGTGATTAAAGGCTCTTTTCCTATTTCAAAAGTTTTAGTTTTCGAGGGTAATAGCTACGTATGTTGAAAAAATGAAGATATTAGACTATTTTATGATTGCACATGGTAAAGAATGTGATTAAAGGCTCTTTTCCTATTTCAAAAGTTTTAGTTTTCGAGGGTAATAGCTACGTATGTTGAAAAAATGAAGATATTAGACTATTTTATGATTGCAAATGGTAAAGAATGTGATTAAAGGCTCTTTTCCTATGTCAAAAGTTTTAGTTTTCGAGGGTAATAGCTACGTCTGTTGAAAAAATGAAGATATTAGACTATTTTATGATTGCAAATGGTAAAGAATGTGATTAAAGGCTCTTTTCCTATGTCAAAAGTTTTAGTTTTCGAGGGTAATAGCTACGTATGTTGAAAAAATGAAGATATTAGACTATTTTATGATTGCACATGGTAAAGAATGTGATTAAAGGCTCTTTTCCTATTTCAAAAGTTTTAGTTTTCGAGGGTAATAGCTATGTATGATGAAAAAATGAAGATATTAGACTATTTTATGATTGCAAATGGTAAAGAATGTGATTAAAGGCTCTTTTCCTATTTCAAAAGTTTTAGTTTTCGAGGGTAATAGCTACGTATGTTGAAAAAATGAAGATATTAGACTATTTTATGATTGTACATGGTAAAGAATGTGATTAAAGGCTCTTTTCCTATTTCAAAAGTTTTAGTTTTCGAGGGTAATAGCTACGTATGTTGAAAAAATGAAGATATTAGACTATTTTATGATTGCACATGGTAAAGAATGTGATTAAAGGCTCTTTTCCTATTTCAAAAGTTTTAGTTTTCGAGGGTAATAGCTACGTATGTTGAAAAAATGAAGATATTAGACTATTTTATGATTGCATGGTAAAGAATGTGATTAAAGGCTCTTTTCCTATTTCAAAAGTTTTAGTTTTCGAGGGTAATAGCTACGTATGTTGAAAAAATGAAGATATTAGACTATTTTATGATTGCAAATGGTAAAGAATGTGATTAAAGGCTCTTTTCCTATGTCAAAAGTTTAGTTTTCGAGGGTAATAGCTACGTATGTTGAAAAAATGAAGATATTAGACTATTTTATGATTGCACATGGTAAAGAATGTGATTAAAGGCTCTTTTCCTATTTCAAAAGTTTTAGTTTTCGAGGGTAATAGCTACGTATGTTGAAAGAATGAAGATATTAGACTATTTTATGATTGCAAATGGTAAAGAATGTGATTAAAGGCTCTTTCCTATTTCAAAAGTTTTAGTTTTCGAGGGTAATAGCTACGTATGTTGAAAAAATGAAGATATTAGACTATTTTATGATTGCAAATGGTAAAGAATGTGATTAAAGGCTCTTTTCCTATTTCAAAAGTTTTAGTTTTCGAGGGTAATAGCTAGTATGTTGAAAAAATGAAGATATTAGACTATTTTATGATTGCATGGTAAAGAATGTGATTAAAGGCTCTTTCCTATTTCAAAAGTTTTAGTTTTCGAGGGTAATAGCTACGTATGTTGAAAAAATGAAGATATTAGACTATTTTATGATTGCAAATGGTAAAGAATGTGATTAAAGGCTCTTTTCCTATTTCAAAAGTTTTAGTTTTCGAGGGTAATAGCTATGTCTGTTGAAAAAATGAAGATATTAGACTATTTTATGATTGCACATGGTAAAGAATGTGATTAAAGGCTCTTTTCCTATTTCAAAAGTTTTAGTTTTCGAGGGTAATAGCTACGTATGTTGAAAAAATGAAGATATTAGACTATTTTATGATTGCAAATGGTAAAGAATGTGATTAAAGGCTCTTTTCCTATGTCAAAAGTTTTAGTTTTCGAGGGTAATAGCTACATGTTGAAAAAATGAAGATATTAGACTATTTTATGATTGCACATGGTAAAGAATGTGATTAAAGGCTCTTTTCCTATTTCAAAAGTTTTAGTTTTCGAGGGTAATAGCTACGTATGTTGAAAAAATGAAGATATTAGACTATATTATGATTGCAAATGGTAAAGAATGTGATTAAAGGCTCTTTTCCTATGTCAAAAGTTTTAGTTTTCGAGGGTAATAGCTACGTATGTTGAAAAAATGAAGATATTAGACTATTTTATGATTGCACATGGTAAAGAATGTGATTAAAGGCTCTTTTCCTATTTCAAAAGTTTTAGTTTTCGAGGGTAATAGCTACGTATGTTGAAAAAATGAAGATATTAGACTATTTTATGATTGCACATGGTAAAGAATGTGATTAAAGGCTCTTTTCCTATTTCAAAAGTTTTAGTTTTCGAGGGTAATAGCTATGTATGTTGAAAAAATGAAGATATTAGACTATTTTATGATTGCAAATGGTAAAGAATGTGATTAAAGGCTCGTTTCCTATTTCAAAAGTTTTAGTTTTCGAGGGTAATAGCTAAGTATGTTGAAAAAATGAAGATATTAGACTATTTTATGATTGCAAATGGTAAAGAATGTGATTAAAGGCTCTATTCCTCTTTCAAAAGTTTTAGTTTTCGAGGGTAATAGCTACGTATGTTGAAAAAATGAAGATATTAGACAATTTTATGATTGCACATGGTAAAGAATTTGATTAAAGGGTCTTTTCCTATTTCAAAAGTTTTAGTTTTCGAGGGTAATAGCTACGTATGTTGAAAAAAATGAAGATATTAGACTATTTTATGATTGCAAATGGTAAAGAATGTGATTGAAGGCTCTTTTCCTATTTCAAAAGTTTTAGTTTTCGAGGGTAATAGCTAGGTCTGTGGAAAAAAATGAAGATATTAGACTATTTTATGATTGCATTTGGTAAAGAATGTGATTAAAGGCTCATTTCCTATTTTAAAAGTTATAGTTTTCGAGGGTAATAGCTACGTATGTTGAAAAAATGAAGATATTAGACTATTTTATGATTGCAAATGGTAAAGAATGTGATTAAAGGCTCTTTTCCTATTTCAAAAGTTTTAGTTTTCGAGGGTAATAGCTATGTCTGTTGAAAACATGAAGACATTGGACTATTTTATGATTACACATGGTAAAGAATGTGATTAAAGGCTCTTTTCCTATTTCAAAAGTTTTAGTTGTCGAGGGTAATAGCTACGTATGTTGAAAAAATGAAGATATTAGACTATTTTATGATTGCAAATGGTAAAGAATGTGATTAAAGGCTCTTTTCCTATGTCAAAAGTTTTAGTTTTCGAGGGTAATAGCTACAAATGTTGAAAAAATGAAGATATTAGACTACTTTATGATTGCACATGGTAAAGAATGTGATTAAAGGCTCTTTTCCTATTTCAAAAGTTTTAGTTTTCGAGGGTAATAGCTACGTATGTTGAAAAAATGAAGATATTAGACTATTTTATGATTGCAAATGGTAAAGAATGTGATTAAAGGCTCTTTTCCTATGTCAAAAGTTTTAGTTTTCGAGGATAATAGCTACGTATGTTGAAAAAATGAAGATATTAGACTATTTTATGATTGCACATGGCAAAGAATGTGATTAAAGGCTCTTTTCCTATTTCAAAAGTTTTAGTTTTCGAGGGTAATAGCTACGTATGTTGAAAAAATGAAGATATTAGACTATTTTATGATTGCACATGGTAAAGAATGTAATTAAAGGCTCTTTTCCTATTTCAAAAGTTTTAGTTTTCGAGGGTAATAGCTATGTATGTTGAAAAAATGAAGATATTAGACTATTTTATGATTGCAAATGGTAAAGAATTTGATTAAAGACTCGTTTCCTATTTCAAAAGTTTTAGTTTTCGAGGGTAATAGCTACGTATGTTTAAAAAATGAAGATATTAGACTGTTTTATGATTGCAAATGGTTAAGAATGTGATTAAAGGCTCTTTTCCTATGTCAAAAGTTTTAGTTTTCGAGGGTAATAGCTACGTATGTTGAAAAAATGAAGATATTAGACTATTTTATGATTGCAAATGGTAAAGAATGTGATTAAAGGCTCTTTTCCCATTTCAAAAGTTTTAGTTTTCGAGGGTAATAGCTATGTCTGTTGAAAATATGAAGATATTGGACTATTTTATGATTGCACATGGTAAAGAATGTGATTAAAGGCTGTTTTTCTATTTCAAAAGTTTTAGTTTTCGAGGGTAATAGCTACGTATGTTGAAAAAATGAAGATATTAGACTATTTTATGATTGCAAATGGTAAAGAATGTGATTAAAGGCTCTTTTCCTATTTCAAAAGTTTTAGTTTTCGAGGGTAATAGCTACGTATGTTGAAAAAATGAAGATATTAGACTATTTTATGATTGCAAATGGTAAAGAATGTGATTAAAGGCTCTTTTCCTATTTCAAAAGTTTTAGATTACGAGGATAATAGCTATGTCTGTTGAAAAAATGAAGATATTAGACTATTTTATGATTGCACATGGTAAAGAACATGATTTGCAATCATAAAATAGTCTAATATCTTCATTTTTTCAACAGACCTAGCTATTACCCTCGAAAACTAAAACTTTTGAAATAGGAAAAGAGCCTTTAATCACATTCCTTACCATTTGTAATCATAAAATAGTCTAATATCTTCTTTTTTCAACATACGTAGCTATTACCCTCGAAAACTAAAACTTTTGAAATAGGAAAAGAGCCTTTAATTACATTCTTTACCATGTGCAATCATAAAATAGTCTAATATCTTCATTTTTTCAACATACGTAGCTATTACCCTCGAAAACTAAAACATTTGAAATAGGAAAAGAGCCTTTAATTACATTCTTTACCATGTGCAATCATAAAATAGTCTAATATCTTCATTTTTTCAACATACGTAGCTATTATTCTCGAAAACTAAAACTTTTGACATAGGAAAAGAGCCTTTAATCACATTCTTTACCATTTGCAATCATAAAATAGTCTAATATCTTCATTTTTTCAACATACATAGCTATTACCCTCGAAAACTAAAACTTTTGAAATAGGAAAAGAGCCTTTAATCACATTCTTTACCATGTGCAATCATAAAATAGTCTAATATCTTCATTTTTTCAACATACGTAGCTATTACCCTCGAAAACTAAAACTTTTGAAATAGGAAAAGAGCCTTTAATCACATTCTTTACCATGTGCAATCATAAAATAGTCTAATATCTTCATTTTTTCAACATACGTAGCTATTATCCTCGAAAACTAAAACTTTTGACATATAAAGAATGTGATTGACATGTAAAGAATGTGATTGAAGGCTCTTTTCCTATTTCAAAAGTTTTAGTTTTTGAGGGTAATAGCTAGGTCTGTGGAAAAAATGAAGATATTAGACTATTTTATGATTGCACATGGCAAAGAATGTGATTAAAGGATCTTTTCCTATTTCAAAAGTTTTAGTTTTCGGGGGTTAGAGCTACGTATGTTGAAAAAATGAAGATATTAGATTATTTTATGATTGCAAATGATAAAGAATGTGATTAAAGGCTCTTTTCCTATTTTAAAAGTTTTAGTTTTCGAGGGTAATAGCTACGTATGTTGGAAAAATGAAGATATTAGACTATTTTATGATTGCAAATGGTAAAGAATGTGACTAAAGGCTGTTTTCCTATGTCAAAAGTTTTAGTTTTCGAGGGTAATAGATACGTATGTTCAAAAACTGAAGATATTAGACTATTTTATGATTGCACATGGTAAAGAATGTGATTAAAGGCCCTTTTCCTATGTCAAGAGTTTTAGTTTTCGAGGGTAATAGCTACGTATGTTGAAAAAATGAAGATATTAGACTATTTTATGATTGCAAATGGTAAAGAATGTGATTAAAGGCTCTTTTCCATTTTCAAAAGTTTTAGTTTTCGAGGGTAATAGCTACGTATGTTGAAAAAATGAAGATATTAGACTATTTTATGATTGCACATGGTAAAGAATGTGATCAAAGGCTCTTTTCCTATTTCAAAAGTTCTAGTTTTCGAGGGTAATAGCTACGTATGTTGAAAAAATGAAGATATTAGACTATTTTATGATTGCACATGCTAAAGAATGTGATTAAAGGCTCTTTTCCTATGTCAAAAGTTTTAGTTTTCGAGGGTAATAGATACGTATGTTCAAAAACTGAAGATATTAGACTATTTTATGATTGCACATGGTAAAGAATGTGATTAAAGGCCCTTTTCCTATGTCAAGAGTTTTAGTTTTCGAGGGTAATAGCTACGTATGTGTAAAAAATGAAGATATTAGACTATTTTATGATTGCAAATGGTAAAGAATGTGATTAAAGGCTCTTTTCCTATTTCAAAAGTTTTAGTTTTCGAGGGTAATAGCTACGTAAGTTGAAAAAATGAAGATATTAGACTATTTTATGATTGCACATGGTAAAGAATGTGATCAAAGGCTCTTTTCCTATTTCAAAAGTTCTAGTTTTCGAGGGTAATAGCTACGTATGTTGAAAAAATGAAGATATTAGACTATTTTATGATTGCATATGCTAAAGAATGTGATTAAAGGCTCTTTTCCTATTTCAAAAGTTTTAGTTTTCGAGGGTAATAGCTATGTCTGTGGAAAAAATGAAGATATTAGACTATTTTATGATTGCACATGGTAAAGAATGTGATTAAAGGCTCTTTTCCTATTTCAAAAGTTTTAGTTTTGGAGGGTAATAGCAAAGTATGTTGAAAAAATAAAGATATTAGACAATTTTATGATTGCACATGGTAAAGAATGTGATTAAAGGCTCTTTTCCTATTTCAAAAGTTTTAGTTTTCGTGGGTAATAGCTACGTATGTTGAAATAATGAAGATATTAGACTATTTTATGATTGCAAATGGTAAAGAATGTGATTAAAGGCTCTTTTCCTATTTCAAAAGTTTTAGTTTTTGAGGGTAATAGCTAGGTCTGTGGAAAAAATGAAGGTATTAGACTATTTTATGATTGCACATGGCAAAGAATGCGATTAAAGGCTCTTTTCCTATTTCAAAAGTTTTAGTTTTCGGGGGTTAGAGCTACGTATGTTGAAAAAATGAAGATATTAGATTATTTTATGATTGCAAATGGTAAAGAATGTGATTAAAGGCTCTTTTCCTATTTTAAAAGTTTTAGTTTTCGAGGGTAATAGCTACGTATGTTGGAAAAATGAAGATATTAGACTATTTTATGATTGCAAATGGTAAAGAATGTGATTAAACGCTGTTTTCCTATGTCAAAAGTTTTAGTTTTCGAAGGTAATAGATACGTATGTTGAAAAACTAAAGATATTAGACTATTTTATGATTGCACATGGTAAAGAATGTGATTAAAGGCCCTTTTCCTATGTCAAGAGTTTTAGTTTTCGAGGGTAATAGCTACGTATGTTGAAAAAATGAAGATATTAGACTATTTTATGATTGCAAATGGTAAAGAATGTGATTAAAGGCTCTTTTCCTATTTCAAAAGTTTTAGTTTTCGAGGGTAATAGCTAGGTCTGTGGAAAAAATGAAGATATTAGACTATTTTATGATTGCACATGGCAAAGAATTTGATTAAAGGCTGTTTTCCTATTTCAAAAAATTTAGTTTTCGAGGGTAATAGCCTTGTCTGTGGAAAAAATGAAGATATTAGACTATTTTATGATTGCAAATGGTAAAGAATATGATTAAAGGCTCTTTTCCTATTTCAAAAGTTTTAGTTTTCGAGGGTAATAGCTAGGTATGTTGAAAAAATGAAGATATTAGACTATTTTATGATTGCAAATGGTAAAGAATGTGATTAAAGGCTCTTTTCCTATTCCAAAAGTTTTAGTTTTCGAGGGTAATAGCTTTGTCTGTGGAAAAATGAAGATATTAGACTCTTTTATGATTGCAAATGGTAAAGAATGTGATTAAAGGCTCTTTTCCTATTTCAACAGTTTTAATTTTCGGGGGTAAGAGCTACGTATGTTGAAAAAATGAAGATATTAGACTATTTTATGATTGCAAATGGTAAAGAATGTGATTAAAGGCTCTTTTCCTATTTTAAAAGTTTTAGTTTTCGAGGGTAATAGCTACGTATGTTGAAAAAATGAAGATATTAGACTATTTTATGATTGCAAATGGTAAAGAATGTGATTAAAGGATGTTTTCCTATGTCAAAAGTTTTAGTTTCCGAGGGTAATAGATACGTATGTTGAAAAACTGAAGATATTAGACTATTTTATGATTGCACATGGTAAAGAATGTGATTAAAGGCACTTTTCATATGTCAAGAGTTTTAGTTTTCGAGGGTAAAAGCTACGTATGTTGAAAAAATGAAGATATTAGACTATTTTATGATTGCAAATGGTAAAGAATGTGATTAAAGGCTCTTTTCCTATTTCAAAAGTTTTAGTTTTCGAGGGTAATAGCTACGTATGTTGAAAAAATGAAGATATTAGACTATTTTATGATTGCAAATGGTAAAGAATGTGATTAAAGGCTCTTTTCCTATGTCAAAAGCTTTAGTTTTCGAGGTTAATAGCTACGTATGTTGAAAAAATGAAGATATTAGACTATTTTATGATTGCAAATGTTAAAGAATGTGATTAAAGGCTCTTTTCCATTTTCAAAAGTTTTAGTTTTCGAGGGTAATAGCTACGTATGTTGAAAAAATGAAGTTATTAGACTATTTTATGATTGCAAATGGTAAAGAATGTGATTAAAGGCTCTTTTCCTATTTCAAAAGTTTTAGTTTTCGAGGGTAATAGCTTTGTTTTGTGGAAAAAATGAAGATATTAGACTATTTTATGATTGCAAATGGTAAAGAATGTGATTAAAGGCTCTTTTCCTATTTCAAAAAATTTAGTTTTCGTGGGTAAAACATCCTACCATAGTTTACCTTTTTATTTATGCGCGGAAGTTGGTTTTTCATGGTGAGAATGATATTGACTTATGCAGTTTTTTTCGCTCTATTTTTGAGTACCAGAATCACTCCTGTTGAAGCCGTCGCTGTGCCAAAAAATGACTTAATAAAGTTGCGTTTCCATTCTACCTTTTTGGCGCCATCTATCTTGACTACGCTAACTGCATTGCACTTACTGCGAGAAGTCACAGGTGGCACATCGTCCACCAATGGAAACACCAATGGAAGATATTAGACTATTTTATGATTGCAAATGGTAAAGAATGTGATTAAAGGCTCTTTTCCTATTCCAAAAGTTTTAGTTTTCGAGGGTAATAGCTTTGTCTGTGGTAAAATTAAGATATTAGACTCTTTTATGATTGTAAATGGTAAAGAATGTGATTAAAGGCTCATTTCCTATTTCAAAAGTTTTAGTTTTCGAGGGTAATAGCTACGTATGTTGAAAAAATGAAGTTATTAGACTATTTTATGATTGCAAATGGTAAAGAATGTGATTAAAGGCTCTTTTCCTATTTCAAAAGTTTTAGTTTTCGAGGGTAATAGCTTCGTTTGTGGAAAAAATGAAGATATTAGACTATTTTATGATTGCAAATGGTAAAGAATGTGATTAAAGGCTCTTTTCCTATTTCAAAAAATTTAGTTTTCGAGGGTAAAACATCCTACCATAGTTTACCTTTTTATTTGTGCGCGGAAGTTGGTTTTTCATGGTGAGAATGATATTGACTTATGCAGTTTTTTTCGCTCTATTTTTGAGTACCAGAATCACTCCTGTTGAAGCCGTCGCTGTGCCAAAAAATGACTTAATAAAGTTGCGTTTCCATTCTACCTTTTTGGCGCCATCTATCTTGACTACGCTAACTGCATTGCACTTACTGCGAGAAGTCACAGGTGGCACATCGTCCACCAATGGAAACACTCCGACAAGAAAGAAACGTGGATGTCGGGCAGGGAAAAATGAAAGGAGAAGGCGTACGGGGTGTGCTATTTCGGTACTAGTGACAAGCCGTGACTATTGTTCTTCGCCAAAACAAGTGTTTGAGCGAAACCTGGTGAAAATCAAGATATCCAGAGCACCTAAAATACCGAGTCTGAAGAGATTTGACGTGTGCCCCATCCAGGATAGCCCGCCCGTTCTTAAGCCCGAACGTCCTTTAGCTAAAAGTAAGTTGCCAAATATACTTGTGTGTAACGCTAGATCTTTGAACAACAAAACTGATGCACTTGAAGTTATTGCCAGGCAGAACAACGCCTCAATAATAATAATAAGCGAATGTTGGGACACTTCTAACGAATCGGCGCGCATTAAAGGTTACGCAAGCTACTTTAATACGCGTCACGATCGTGGCTTGAATCGTCGAGGAGGAGGCGTTGGACTTTATGTTCGTAATGACCTATCCTCAATACTGTTAAGTGAGCCTTTTGACTCCGACCACGAAATATTATGGACCGAATGCAAACCTGCACGTTTATCAAAAAGATTTTCATGTTTAATTGTTGCTTCGGTCTATTATCCTGAAAGTGCTAAAAACAGGAAAGACTTGATTGAACACATTCAGTTTTTCGTAGACAAAATGTGCCGCAAGCATGTCTCTCCTGGCTTTGTTATTGCCGGAGACTTCAATCAAACTAATAGGCAATGGGTTTCAAATATTTTAGATTTGCGACAAGCCGTTACAATACCTACCCATCAAAGTGGCAGCATACTTGACTTGATTTTTACAAACTTGACAGACTTTTATTACGCACCGAGATCCCTAGGACCCCTTCTGAATTCTGATCACTTTATCATCTTCTGGGAAGCCAGTTCGGCAATTCCGAAGCCAAAACGAGTCAAATATACGGTGCGACCACTTACTGAGGACTCGATATCTACATTTGGTCGCTGGATCGGTAATTATCAGTTTGAGGACATTTGCTCTGAACAGGATATTAATATTAAAGTCAATAAGCTGAACACTCTGCTTCAGGAGCAATTTCAGACTTGTTTTCCCGTAAAAGTCATTACTGTGAGTGACACTGATAAACCGTGGATAACCAATGATCTAGAGAATTTAATAAAAACCCGTTGTCGCCTTCATATCGCTGGTGATACCGTAGCTTCAGCCAAGTTGCGCAATCATATTGTTAAACTGAACAAGCGTGCCAAGAGGCAGTATGTGAGGGATAAAACTACTCCCTTACTCACAATAGACCCCCACAAATGGCATTCCTCAGTAAAAAGACTTACCGGTAAGACAACACTCAGAGATCTAAGGCTCCTCAAAGAGGACGGTACCTTAACCTCAGCTAATGAGGTCAATTCTTTTTTTGCTGACATTTGTACTTCATTTCCATCAATCACCAAATCAGAAATTGATACTATCATTGCTGGTGCAGAGATTGAGGACGTATGTGAGGTCTCTGAATTCACTGTTTATAAGGAACTCCTAAGACTGAAAGCGAACTGTGCATCCTACCCAGGTGAGCTTCCAGTAAAGCTGTTTCGTGAATTCGCCATTTTTCTTGCTAAGCCACTCTCTTCTATAATCAACCAATGTTTCCTTCAGCAATTATTCCCTAGTGCTTGGAAAAGAGCATATGTCCGTGTTATTCCAAAAGTAAGGTGTCCAAAATCTTGTGATCAACTCCGGCCTTTATCAATAACTCCGAACCTTTCTAAAGTTGACAATTAGATATTAGATATTAAATATAAGATATTAGATATTAGATATTAGAAATTAAGATATTAGACTATTTTATGATTGCAAATGGTAAAGAATGTGATTAAAGGCTCTTTTCCTATTTCAAAAGTTTTAGTTTTCGAGGGTAATAGCTACGTATGTTGAAAAAATTAAGATATTAGACAATTTTATGATTGCACATGGTAAAGAATGTGATTAAAGGCTCTTTTCCTATGTCCAAAGTTTTAGTTTTCGAGGGTAATAGCTACGTATGTTGAAAAAATGAAGATATTAGATTATTTTATGATTGCAAATGGTAAAGAATGTGATTAAAGGCTCTTTTCCTATTTCAAAAGTTTTAGTTTTTGAGGGTAATAGCTGCGTATATCGAAAGAATGAAGATATTAGACTATTTTATAATTGCATATGGTAAAGAATGTGATTAAAGACTCTTTTCCTATTTCAAAAGTTTTAGTTTTCGAGGGTAATAGCTACGTATGTTAAAAAAATGAAGATATTTGACTATTTTATGATTGCAAATGGTAAAGAATGTGATTAAAGGCTCTTTTCCTATGTCAAAAGTTTTAGTTTTTGGGGGTAAGAGCTTTGTCTGTGGAAAAAATGAAGATATTAGACAATTTTATGATAGCACATTGTAAAGAATGTGATTAAAGGCTCTTTTCCTATGTCAAAAGTTTTAATTTTCGAGGATAATAGCTACGTATGTTGAAAAAATGAAGATATTAGACTATTTTATGATTGCAAATGGTAAAGAATGTGATTAAAGGCTCTTTTCCTATGTCAAAAGTTTTAGTTTTCGAGGGTAATAGCTACGTATGTTGAAAAAATGAAGATATTAAACTATTTTATGATTGTAAATGGTAAAGAATGTGATTAAAGGCTCTTTTCCTTTGTCAAAAGTTTTAGTTTTCGAGGGTAATAGCTACGTATGTTGAAAAATGAAGATATTAGACTATTTTATGATTGCACATGGTAAAGAATGATTAAAGGCTCTTTTCCTATTTAAAAAGTTTTAGTTTTCGAGGGTAATAGCTACGTATGTTGAAAAAATGAAGATATTAGACTATTTTATGATTGCACATGGTAAAGAATGTGATTAAAGGCTCTTTTCCTATTTCAAAAGTTTTAGTTTTCGAGGGTAATAGCTATGTCTGTGGAAAAAATGAAGATATTAGACTATTTTATGATTGCATATGGTAAAGAATGTGATTAAAGGCTCTTTTCCTATTTCAAAAGTTTTAGTTTTCGAGGGTAATAGCTACGTATGTTGAAAAAATGAAGATATTAGACAATTTTATGATTGCACATGGTAAAGAATGTGATTAAAGGCTCTTTTCCTATTTCAAAAGTTTTAGTTCTCGAGGGTAATAGCTACGTATGTTGAAAAATGAAGATATTAGACTATATTATGATTGCAAATGGTAAAGAATGTGATTAAAGGCTCTTTTCCTATTTCAAAAGTTTTAGCTTTTGAGGGTAATAGCTACGTATGTTGAAAAAATGAAGATATTAGACTATTTTAGGATTGCAAATGGTAAAGAATGTGATCAAAGGCTCTTTTCCTATTTCAAAAGTTTTAGTTTTCGAGGGTAATAGCTATGTATGTTGAAAAAATGAAGATATTAGACTATTTTATGATTGCACATGGTACAGAATGTGATTAAAGGCTCTTTTCCTATTTCAAAAGCTTTAGTTTTCGAGGGTAATAGCTACGTATGTTGAAAAAATGAAGGTATTAGACTATTATATGATTGCAAATGGTAAAGAATGTGATTAAAGGCTCTTTTACTATGTCAAAAGTTTTAGTTTTCGAGGGTAATAGCTACTTATGTTGAAAAAATGAAGATATTAGACAAGTTTTAGACATAGTTTTAGTTCTCGAGGATAATAGCTACGTATGTTGAAAAAATGAAGATATTAGACTATATTATGATTGCAAATGGTAAAGAATGTGATTAAAGGCTCTTTTCCTATTTCAAAAGTTTTAGCGTTTGAGGGTAATAGCTACGTATGTTGAAAAAATGAAGATATTAGACTATTTTATGATTGCAAATGGTAAAGAATGTGATTAAAGGCTCTTTTCCTATTTCAAAAGTTTTAGTTTTCGAGGGTAATAGCTATGTATGTTGAAAAAATGAAGATATTAGACCATTTTATGATTGCACATGGTAAAGAATGTGATTAAAGGCTCTTTTCCTATTTCAAAAGTTTTAGTATTCGAGGGTAATAGCTACGTATGTTGAAAAAATGAAGACATTAGACTATTATATGATTGCAAATGGTAAAGAATGTGATTAAAGGCTCTTTTACTATGTCAAAAGTTTTAGTTTTCGAGGGTAATAGCTACTTATGTTGAAAAAATGAAGATATTAGACAATTTTATGATTGCACGTGGTAAAGAATGTGATTAAAGGCTCTTTTCCTATGTCAAAAGTTTTAGTTTTCGGGGGTAAGAGCTTTGTCTGTGGAAAAAATGAGGATATTAGACAATTTTATGATTGCACATGGTAAAGAATGTGATTAAAGGCTCTTTTCTTGTGTCAAAAGTTTATTATTCGAGGGTAATAGCTACGTATGTTGAAAAAATGAAGATATTAGACTATTTTATGATTGCAAAGGGTAAAGAATGTGATTAAAGGCTCTTTTCCTATGTCAAAAGTTTAAGTTTTCGAGGGTAATAGCTAAGTATGTTGAAAAAATGAAGATATTAGACTATTTTATGATTGCATATGGTAAAGAATGTGATTAAAGGCTCTTTTCCTATTTCAAAAGTTTTAGTTTTCGAGGGTAATAGCTACGTATGTTGAAAAAATGAAGATATTAGACTATTTTATGATTGCACATGGTAAAGAATGTGATTAAAGGCTCATTTCCTATTTCAAAAGTTTTAGTTTTCGAGGGTAATAGCTATGTCTGTGGAAAAAATGAAGATATTAGACTATTTTATGATTGCACATGGTAAAGAATGTGATTAAAGGCTCTTTTCCTATTTCAAAAGTTTTAGTTTTTGAGGGTAATAGCTACGTATGTTGAAAAATGAAGATATTAGACAATTTTATGATTGCACATGGTAAAGAATATGATTAAAGGGTCTTTTCCTATTTCAAAAGTTTTAGTTTTCGAGGGTAATAGCTACAAATGTTGAAAAAATGAAGATATTAGACTATTTTATGATTGCAAATGGTAAAGAATGTGAATAAAGGCTCTTTTCCTATAACAAAAGTTTTAGTTTTCGAGTGTAATAGCTACCTATGTTGAAATAATGAAGATATTAGACAATTTTATGATTGCACGTGGTAAAGAATGTGATTAAAGGCTCTTTTCCTATGTCAAAAGTTTTAGTTTTCGGGGGTAAGAGCTTTGTCTGTGGAAAAAATAAGGATATTAGACAATTTTATGATTGCACATTGTAAAGAATGTGATTAAAGGCTCTTTTCCTATGTCAAAAGTTTTAGTTTTCGAGGGTAATAGCTACGTATGTTGAAAAAATGAAGATATTAGACTATTATATGATTGCAAATGGTAAAGAATGTGATTAAAGGCTCTTTTACTATGTCAAAAGTTTTAGTTTTCGAGGGTAATAGCTACTTATGTTGAAAAAATGAAGATATTAGACAAGTTTTAGACATAGTTTTAGTTCTCGAGGATAATAGCTACGTATGTTGAAAAAAATGAAGATATTAGACTATATTATGATTGCAAATGGTAAAGAATGTGATTAAAGGCTCTTTTCCTATTTCAAAAGTTTTAGCTTTTGAGGGTAATAGCTACGTATGTTGAAAAAATGAAGATATTAGACTATTTTATGATTGCAAATGGTAAAGAATGTGATTAAAGGCTCTTTTCCTATTTCAAAAGTTTTAGTTTTCGAGGGTAATAGCTATGTATGTTGAAAAAATGAAGATATTAGACTATTTTATGATTGCACATGGTAAACAATGTGATTAAAGGCTCTTTTCCTATTTCAAAAGTTTTAGTTTTCGAGGGTAATAGCTACGTATGTTGAAAAAATGAAGACATTAGACTATTATATGATGTGCAAATGGTAAAGAATGTGATTAAAGGCTCTTTTACTATGTCAAAAGTTTTAGTTTTCGAGGGTAATAGCTACTTATGTTGAAAAAATGAAGATATTAGACAATTTTATGATTGCACGTGGTAAAGAATGTGATTAAAGGCTCTTTTCCTATGTCAAAAGTTTTAGTTTTCGGGGGTAAGAGCTTTGTCTGTGGAAAAAATGAGGATATTAGACAATTTTATGATTGCACATGGTAAAGAATGTGATTAAAGGCTCTTTTCTTGTGTCAAAAGTTTATTTTTCGAGGGTAATAGCTACGTATGTTGAAAAAATGAAGATATTAGACTATTTTATGATTGCAAAGGGTAAAGAATGTGATTAAAGGCTCTTTTCCTATGTCAAAAGTTTAAGTTTCGAGGGTAATAGCTAAGTATGTTGAAAAAATGAAGATATTAGACTATTTTATGATTGCATATGGTCAAGA
>NW_027064341.1:0-26764 GCF_032884065.1 Artemia franciscana
CGGCACTTCTTGACTACTAAGGTCCCTGCGTCGGCCCTGCAGTGCATTCCTGCGGCGCAATTCGATCTCTGGGTCCCGTATTACCAAGCTAAAGTCAAATCCACTGCGCCACCACAGGACATAAAACAAGTTGTGTGTATGCATGTTTGTTCGTTTGTAAAAAGAGCGTTTGCATATTACGTCATTATAAGTACATAAGGCTTTGTATATGCACCGACAATGGGAAAGCCAAGAATGTTGTATATTCGCGAGTTTTACGTAGTTCAAAACACATATATAAATTATATATATATATATCATAGGTGGTACACAGGGACACAACTATAATGGCGCGTAACTAATATGGCGTGTAACGACTTACGCGCGTGGGAGGGCTTGGGGGGGCGCGAAGCGCCCCACAAACTAGGTGTTGGGGTGGCACTTCGTGCCATGACGACAACTACCTTCATGAGGACATACAGCTCAATCCTTATAATTACGTCAGTCGACAGACACACAAACAAACAACTTATTTTTATATATATAGATAGAAGATATATCTATAGATATAAAAATAAGTTGTCTGTCTGTGGGTCTGTCGAGTGACGTCATGTCATCATGTCGTCATGAAGTTAGTTGTCGTCATGTTTGTTATGACGATGACTTCGTTAAAAGTATTTAAGAAAATTGTTCAAAGACAAATTTTTAATTGTAAGAAGATCGTAGACGGAAAAATGTTTAATTGTAAAATGACTGAAGAACCTACAATGGCAACAGCCGAGGAAGCTGCTATGAGAGTCTATGCCAAAAATTTGCGGCTGATAGAGAAAGTAAGAAAAGAAAGCGTGCCCAGGAATCACAAGAACAGCAAGAAAACAGGCTTGCGGCTAAAGAACGCAAAACCGTGCAGTTAGATGAAAATCCACCTGGACAGCGAGAGTCAAAACATATCAAAACTGAAAATGATAACGATGATGATTGGGTTTGGGATTTTGACTTGGATAAGGTCATCATTGCCTACCAGATTTTAGTTAAAAAACAAAGGTTCGGCGATATGTATTTCATAGTGATGCTGAAAAATAAAGAAGAAAAAGAAAACTGGAAAAAGAAAAAAGGTAAAAACTAAAAAAAGACTAAAAAGAAAAAACACTCAAAGAGAAATTACAGACCGGGACACAAATGACGACCGGGACAAAGGGAATATAAATGACGACCAGGACACTCAAAGAGAAATTACAGACTGCGATACCGGGACACAAATGACGACCGAGACACAGGGAATATAAATGACGACCAGGACTCAGGTATTTAAGAATATCCTTCAAAGACAAATTTTTGATTGTAAGAAGATCGTTGAAAAAGAAATTTCTAATTTTAAAATGACTGAAGAACCTACAATGGCAACACCCGAGGAAGCTGCTCAAAACGAATGTATTCAAGCCGAAGTAGCTGAGTTGGTAAAGCGTTATGTTTCAGGTTCTAGGTCCGAGAGGCTCCATGTTTGAACCTTGGCTTTAGCATTAATACAAAAGAAGAAAAAAACAAAAAGAGGTAAAAACAACAAAAAAAATAAAAATAAAATATAAAAAAAATTAAAAAAGCTAAAAAAAAAAAAGTAAAAAACTAAAAACTAAAAAAAAAATACTAAAAAAAAAAAAAAAAAACTAAAAAAAGGTCAATACTACAAAAAGACTAAAAAGAAAAAAAAAAACTAAAAACCAATAAAAAAAACTAGAAAAAACTAAAAACTGAAAAGAAAAAAAACTAAAAAAAGGAAAAAAACTGAAAAATAAAGGAGAAAAAGAAAACTAAAAGCCGGGACACAGGGAATATAAATGACGACCGGAACACTCAAAGAGGAATTACAGACTGGGACACTGGGACACAAATAACAACCGGGATATATAAATGACGACCGGGACACTCAAAGATAAATTACAGACCGGACACCGGGACACAAATGACGACCGGGACACAGGGAATATAAATGACGAACGGGACGCTCAAAGAGAAATTACAGACTGGGACACTGGGACAAAAATGACGACCGGGATACTGGGAATATAAATGATGACGGGGACACAGGGAATGTTCGATTAGCAATCACTATCAACAAAGCTCAAGGGCAATCATTAGAATAATGAGGTGTAGATCTGAATACAGATTGTTTTTCCCATCGACAATTTTATGTTGCATGTTCAAGAGTCGATAAACCTGACAATCTATTTATATGCACAGACAATGGGACATCGAAGAATGTTGTATATTCGCAAGTTTTACGTAGTTAAAAACGAATATATATATATATATATATATAATATATATATATATATATATATATATATATATATATATATATATATATATATATATACTAGCTGTTGGGGTGGCGCTTCGCGCCACCCCAACACCTAGTTGGTGGGGGCGCTTCGGGCCCCCCCCAAGCCCCCCCGCGCGCGTAAGTCGTTACGCGCCATATTAGTTACGCGCCATTGTAGTTGTGTCCCTATGTCCCACCTGTGAATATAGATAGATATATATATATATATATATATGTTTTTAACTACGTAAACTTGCGAATATACAACATTCTTTGCTGTCCCATTGTCTGTGCATATAAATAGATTGTCAGGTTTACCGACTCTTGAACATGCAACATATAATGGTCCATGGGAAAACAATCCGTATTCAGATGTATACCTCATGATTCTAATGATTGCCCTTGA
Source organism: Artemia franciscana (assembly GCF_032884065.1). Classification (NCBI taxonomy): domain Eukaryota; kingdom Metazoa; phylum Arthropoda; class Branchiopoda; order Anostraca; family Artemiidae; genus Artemia; species Artemia franciscana. Next base: position 2,706 of record NW_027064341.1, read on the forward strand.
GCTTTGTTGATGGTGATTGCTAATCGAACATTCCCTGTGTCCCCGTCGTCATTTATACATCCCCTGTGCCCCGGCGTCCCTGTTGTAGTTGTGTCCCTGTGTCCCGGTCGTCATTTATATTCCCTGTGTCCCGGTGTCCCGGTCGTCATTTTTTTCCCGGTCGTCATTTGTGTTCCGGTGTCCCAGTCTGTAATTTATCTTTGAGTGTCCCGGTCGTCATTTATATTCCCTGTGTCCCGGTCGTCATTTGTATTCCGGTGTCCCAGTCTGTATATACATTCGTTTTTGAAATGGTAAATGATGAAATAAATTTTTGTATTTTTCCCCTTTTTTTCTTTTTAGTTTTTTTTTTGGTTTTTACATTTTTTTAGTTTTTTTTAGTTTTTTTTTATTTTTTCTTTTTAGTTTTTTTTTATTTTTATTTTTTTAGTTTTGTTTTTCTCCTTTATTTTTCTTTTTGTTTCCTTTTTTTATTTTTTTTTATTTTTTAGTTTTTTTAGTTTTTTAGCTTTTTAGTTTTTTTATTAGTTTTTAGTTTGTTTTTTTCTTTTTAGTTTTTTTTGTAGTTTTACCTTTTTTTTTAGTTTTTTTTTTACTTATGTCCTGGTCGTCATTTATACTCCCTGTGTCCGGGTCGTCATTTGTGATGGTTTGTTGACGGTGTTTTGTTGATGGTGATTGCTAATTGAACATTCCTTGGGTCCCGGTCGCTTTCTCTTTGAGTGTCCCGGTCGTCATTTATATTCCTATGTGCCGGTGTCCTGGTCGTCATTTGTGTCCCAATGTAATTTCGTAATTTCGTCAGTCGAAAACATGACGTCAGCCGACGAAATTACAGACCGGGACAACGGGACACAAAGACGACCGGGACACCGGGACATAGAGAATATAAATGACGACCGGGATACTCAAAGAGAAAGCGACCGGACACAAGGAATGTTCGATTAGCAATCACCATCAACAAAGCACCGGGACACAAATGACGACCGGGACACAGGGAATATAAATGACGACCGGGACACTCAAAGATAAATTACAGACCGGGACACCGGAACACAAATGACAACCGGGAAAAAATGACGACCGGGACACAGGGAATATAAATGACGACCGCGACACTCAAAGAGAAATTACAGACTGGGACACCGGGACACAAATGACGACTGGGACACAGGGAATATAATGACGACCGGGACACAGGGACACAACTACAACAGGGACGCCGGGGGCACAGGGGGATGTATAAATGACGACGGGGACACAGGGAATGTTCGATTAGCAATCACCATCAACAAAGCTCAAGGGCAATTATTAGAATAATGAGGTATAGATCTGAATACAGATGTTTTTCCCATGAACAATTATATATTGCATGTTCAAGAGGTGGTAAACCTGACAATCTATTTATATGCACAGACAATAGGACAGCCAAGAATGTTGCATATTCGCAAGTTTTACGTAGTTAAAAATATATATATATATCTATCTATATTCACAGGTGGGACACAGAGACACAACAACAATGGCGCGTAACGACTTACGAACGCGGGGGGGCTTGGGGGGGCGCGAAGCGCCCCCACCAACTAGGTGTTGGAGAGGGGCGAAGTGCCACCCTAACAGCTAGTATATCTATATATATATAAATAAGTTGTCTGTGTGTCTGTCCAGTGATGTCACTGTCCGCATATGACGTCTGAATTATTTCATCAAATACCAATTCAAAAATGAATGTATTCAAGCCGAAGTAGCTCAGTTATATAGCTACCTGTGTTGGCGCAGTGGGTTTGACCTTAGCGTGGTAATACGGGACCCAGAGATCGAACCATGCTGCAGGACTGGACTACAGGGCCGACGCAGGGACCTTAGTAGTCAAGAAGCGTCGTTAATCCGATACAAATACAAATACAGTAGCTCAGTTGGTAAAGCGTTATGTTCCAGGTTCTAGGTCCGAGAGGTTCCAGGTTCGAACCTTGGCTTTAGCATTAATACAAAAGAAGAAGAAAAACTAAAAAAGATAAAAACTACAAAAAAAAACTAAAAAGAAAATATTAAAAAAAACTAAAAAAGTTAAAAAACTAAAAAAAACTAAAAAATGGTAAAAACTACAAGAAACCAAAAAGAAAAAAAAACTAAAAACTAATAAAAAAAACTAAAACAACTAAAAAAACTAAAAACTGAAAAAGAAAAAAAAACTAAAAAAACGAAAAAAAACTGACAAATAAAGGAGAAAAAGAAAACTAAAAAAAAAAATAATAAAAAATAAAAAAGGTAAATGTATTCAAGCCGAAATAGCTGAGTTGGTAAAGCGTTATGTTCCAGGTTCTAGGTCTGAGAGGTTCCAGGCCCGAACCTTGGCTTTAGTATTAACACAAAAGAAGTAGAAAAAACTAAAAAAGAAAAAAAAATAAAAAAGATAAAAAACAGGTAAAAACTACTAAAAAAACTAAAAAGCTAAAAAACTAAAAAAAAACTAAAAAAAGGTAAAAAACTAAAAACTAAAAAAGAAAAAAACTAAAAAAACTAAAAATAGGGTAAAAACAGCAAAAAAACTAAAAAGAAAAAACAACTAAAAACTAATAAACAAACTAAAAACTGGAAAAGAAAAAAAACTAAAAAAAGGAAAAAAATTGAAAAATAAAGGAGAAAAGAAAACTAAAAAAAATAAAATAAAAAAAAATAAAAAAGGTAAAAACTACAAAAAATAACTAAAAAGAAAAAAAAACTAAAAAGTCAAAAAATAGGTAAAAACCAAAAAAAAACTAAAAAGAAAAAAAGGAAAAAAACACAAAATTTATTTCATCATATACCAATTCAAAAACGAATGTATATACAGACCAGGACACAGGGAATATAAATGACGACCGGGACACTCAAAGAGAAATTACAGACTGGGACACCGGGACACAAATGACGACTGGGACGTGTGTGTAGACTGACGTCATGTTTGTGTGTCGACTGACGTCATGTTTGTCGACTATAAATGACGACTGGGACACAGGGATACAACTACAGCAGGGACGCCGGGGGGCACAGGGGGATATATAAATGACGATAGGGACACAGGGAATGTTTGATTAGCAATCACCATCAACAAAGCTCAAGGGCCATCATTAGAATAATGAGGTATAGATCTGAATACGGATTGTTTTTCCCATGGACCATTATATATTGCATGTTCAAGAGTCGGTAAACCTGACAATTTATTTATATGTACAGACAATGGGACAGCGAAGAATGCTGTATATTCGCAAGTTTTACGTAGTTAAAAACATATATATAATATATATATATATATATATATATATATATATATATATATATATATATATATATATATATATATCTATATTCACAGGTGGGACACAGGGACACAACTACAATGGCACGTAACGACTTACACGCACGGGGGGGCTTGGGGGGTGCGAAGCGCCCTCACCAACTAGGTGTTGGGGTGGCGCGAAGCGCCACCCCAACAGATAGTATATAAATATAAAGATATATATAAGATATAAAGATATGAATATAAAGATATATATAAAGAGTATTATATAAAAGAGAATATAAAGTATTATATAAAAAAGAATATAATTTATAATGCAATGATATATCACTGATTTGATACAAAGTGCCTGTATTTCCCTATTTGTAGATAATCCATTCTTAGACACGATTTTAGACGTGATATTCACACCCTTTCACCTCATTACCTCAAAGATTGACTCCTCAGCCATTTTAAGTGGAAGAGCCTGGCAAATTCAAAATATCTAGATCAAAATTTGGTGCTAGCCTCTACTACCTCTCCCAAAAAAGGACATTCTGATTGATGTAACATGACAGAAGAGTACTCGTGTATTTTTTTTTCCGAGGGAAAGGCGTACCTGAAAAATTGATAAATAGATTTTGAAATAGAAAAATAGTCCTGAAAAATAAATTGCAACAAGCATGGAGTCTTAGAGTAAAAAGAAGAAGATAGAAATGCGATTGACTTTTATTTTATTTTTAGGAGTACAGAAAATTAACAACATACGGTTTGATTCTATCCGAGTAATATTATAGTCTATTTTTGAATAAAAAAAAAGGTTAAAAACTTGAATCGAATGTTAATTGCCTAAAATTAGTTATGATCAGCGAAGCATTTACTGGCATATCTAAAAACTGCAAAAGTCTTAAGATTGTCATTAAGAAACACCATAAATTTTATTTAACTGAATATAAACCACCGCAAGTGCAATACATGAATTTTTGTTGAGAGGTTCAACTAGATGTAAGTTGGTCCGGTCCACAGAGTATGGGTAACTTATAAGAGTGGAGATTGGGCTAGATCTAACAAGCCCTTTCAAACTTTTCAACCTTTCAAACCTTTTTTCAAACTTAATGATCAAATTTACAAATTTCCTGATTTTTGGCCGTTGATTTTGCACCAAAACAGATTATATTTTTAAAAAACTGTTTATTTTGAAACTAAAACTGCTGAACAAATTGCCAAACTGACAATCAATTACCATTGATTTTGTGCCAAAACCGTAGATTTAGTACCAGACCCGCTGATTTAGTACTAAAACCGTTAACCAAATTACCTCAGCTATATTGGTTCCAAGGTTTAAGTATTTCAATAATTAATTGTATTTTAATTTAATTTTAGCAACACCAACTTTTCTTTACCTTGCAACATGTTTTACTAGCAGAAATTTGAAGAAAAAACTATTTAATAAATAAAACATATTCATTACTATCAATACACAACAAGTAGAAATTTGTATAATGCAAAAGTGGTGTGGTTTTCAATTTATTTCTACGTAGATATAGTAAACGTAATTATTTGCCTTAGATTGATATGCAATTTTTTAATCTGCAGACCAAAAAAAAGGAAAAAAAATTACCTTGCAGTAAGGCTGGCCTCTTCAAGAAGAGCTCTGAAGTCCTCACTCCTCCTCTCTTTTTCAGCTCTGTCCATCAGAAACTTGTCAAAAATTATTTTCCTAAGTCTTGGTTGTGTTCTCAACTGCCGATACCTAATTTGTAGAAATGGTATTAGAGCAGTATTAGAGTTCAATTGAATCCAGATAATAATCATTTAGTCCATATAGAGCTGACCAAGGTAAAGAAGGAAGTTAACTGGTAGCATATGACTAGTTGACTGGTAGCCCAACTTTTTTAGTGGCCAGCTACCTCGAATTCAGAGCTCATCTATTCAATAATGAATTGTCACAAAATACGCGAAAAATCACGTTGACTCCCCCTCCCCTCCAAAAAAGGCTCCATGACGAGGAAAACAGGGAAGAAAGGAGAAATAAAATGAAAAGTAAAATATTCAGTAGCCTATAATTTACTAATAACAATAAGACGACGTGATGAGAGAAATCAACACGTAACACCTTCATCTTGAGAATAATATGAACTTGACTAGCACAGGCCAGCCTCCTCCCTCCCCTGCCAACAACTCTGCCATAATACAAACCGTAACTATAATAATTTAAAAACATTACAAATGTATCAACAATATTAATAAATCAAAAGTTTAAAATTTATTCCTAGCTTAAAGTTTTAACCCTTTAAATTATGTGGGATGATCTTTCCATGGTGGAATTCATCATGGGGAAGAGAATTTCCATGAAAGGGGCACTGGATTTTTCAGCTTTTTTAACAAAAAAAAATTACAAAAGACAAGTTTCTCACAACTTTACTTTTTAAAACAATAAACAGCTTTAGCGTAAAGGGCGGGGCGTTGAGGAGGGGACAGACACTTTCATATACGGGATAATTTATGTGCGTTTTAAGTTTTAATATCACTCCAGTCTCTTTTAATCGTTTTAATGTTTTGGTACAATCGGAAAAAATTGAAAAAACGAAAAATCCTTTAATGTAACTATTGATAAACTAAGTTAAGAATAAAATAAATTAAAATCAAATTGATGCATTACATTAATTGCTAAATATCTATTAATTATTCAAATGTAAAATAAAATAAATAATATTGAATTAGCCTTACTTAATATTATTAGTTAGCATACATTGAATTGGCACCAACCATTAACTAATGAGAATATTGGGCTGAAGCTATTATGCTTAGTAAGTGTGTAGTAAGACTTTAATTTTAACTTTTTTGGGAAGGGGGGGGGATAATACAATACAAAATTTGAGAAATTATGATCTAAGGGTCTATACCAAGGCAGGAAAGGAACAAATAAATAAGACAAAAACAAAAAAATATATAAATAAACAAGAGCCAAAGAGAAAGAAAAAGGTTTTTGCACGAATTCAAGGGTTTTTTCAGGATTTCAACGGTTTTGGGATAAAATCAACGGTTTTGGTTCAAAATCAAAGCTTTTGGCAATAGATTAATAGTTTTGGCATAAAAGAAAACATTAAATATCTTCAGTATCTGCAGTTATTTAGTCTGAAGCGAAAATAGCTCATAATTGTTTTGTATGTATAATTTCAGAAATTTATTTTTTATTGTGTTTTCTTTTTACATTTTCAAGAAACGAGATTTTTGATATTATTCCCAGGAAGCTAAAATCCTTTCTTGCAAACAACGAGTTCATTATAACTTTTCGTTAAAAGTTTTTTTTATGGGTTCTTGAAAGAATGACAGATAAGTTTAGCACCCGTTTAAAAATATCTATATTACAAGACGGGTTTGAGTTCATGGGGCAAATCCCCCCCTCCACTTACCCTGGTCTAAAAAAGGCGAAAAAAGAACAAACTTTTTTCTGTCCTCTCCAGTTGATGTATTCCATATGTTAAATCACTGAAGAAATCTTAAAGCTAAACTTTAAGTTTTAGCACTGGATATTTTTTTTTATTTATAGTTTCTACATTAACAATGTTGTCATCACAAACAATTGTGTTGCGAGAGCAATACTTTGGTTTTGACCCGTTAGTTTTTTGTTTTGTTTTTTTCCTATGCCACCGATCTTGACTTATTCCTGGAAACCGGTAAGGGTTTCTAGGAATAACCTGTTCAGTTTTTACGGAAAGTGTGGACCTCAGGCCAGATTGATGAATATGACATTACATTTTGGAAAGCTCCGCAGAACTCTTGCCTGGGGCCAAAAGGGATGGTTTTTGCTAGTCCACCAGCCAGTGCCTATGGTGTGCGAAGTGAGGTGGAGTTATATAGCCTATGTCAGAGAGGAGTATCTGATGTTGTGCAGCCAAGCTTTCGTTTCATCAAACCATGTTTCTACTTTCGAGTGGAAAGCTCCATTCTCGCAGGCAAGCAGGCAGGTACCACTTTCAAATTGAAGATGGACTAAAATATATAAGTGTTAAATATACGCGGCATTTACCCGGACCCACAGCCAATATATCTTCTTTGAGTGATAAATAGAAAAATTTACAGAAGCAAAAATGTGGCATTTTCCCACGGGTCTGAAAGTGCTGCCATCTGTGGTTTCTACCCATTTCTGTTCTTGATCTCAGCTTAGTTTATCATTCGGTTTTTCGGACTTGGGATTGTGGCAGAGAAATGGTATCAGACGTGCCTAATAAACTTTAAAAGTTCTCTCATTGCTAAAGAAATTGGAGCATATCCTTTGCTCCTTTCTAAGTGGTGACGTTAGAAAGTCAGCCTACGGCAAAAAAAAAATCAAGTTTTGAACTAAGACCGTTATAATTTTTTCGACGGCAATCGATAGCTCTTGATGAGCTGATCAAAGTATATGACATCAATTTTTTGGTGCAAAAATTCTTCATGAGGTATACCAGTTTGAAATTGTCAAGGGGTTAACAACTTCAGTATTAAGGTACACACTGAAACGAAATCTAGGTCGATACAAATTGTGAGACATATAAATGACTTGTATGCATCAGTCGGCTGTTAGGTAATAATCATCTTCGACAATGATGGCTTAGCAACTTTTGATAGTTGGTGTACCTATTATTTGTTTATAGTGTCTTTGATGGTAAAGCCAATTTACTTCCAGTGGTAAGACATGTTGGGGACTTGTAAGTGATAATCTGCTGTTAGGCTACAGTCAATTTCAGTGATGAGGGGTTTACAACTATGCTAGTTGGTGTACCCATTTGTTTCTTTCCGGTGAAGTTGATGCCTATCACGGGACAGGGACTTATAAGAAACAATCGGTTCACTTTGGACGAGAAACAGCTGTTAGCTCATAATCATCTTCGGCAATGAGGAGTTTGCCACTTTTGCTAGTTGATGTACCTGTTATTTGTTTCCAGTGTATTTGATGGTTAAACCAATTTGGTTCCAGTGGCAAGACATGTAGGGACTTGTAAGTAATAATCGGCTGTTGGGCTACAATGATCTTCAGCATTGAGGGGCTAGCAAACTTTGCTAGTTGGTGTACCCATTTATTTGTTTCCGATGAACTTGATGTCTATCACGGGAGAGGGACTTGTAAGTAAGAATATGTTCACTTTGGGCAATGCATTTGTGAAAGTTGGTGTTTACGCAGCGGGTACAAACGATAACGTAAAACTATGGGGTAGTTTCGTAATTATTAGTGTCACCTATGGTATCTTAATCCTGAAAAGTTACGAATATCTTTATAATACCAACTAGATTGTATAAGATACTAGCTGTTGGTGTGGCGGTTCGCGCCCCCCCCCCCAAGCCCCCCGCATGCGAAAGCCGCTACTTGCCATTGTAGTTGTGTCCCACCTGTGAATATAGAAAGACATAATTATGTTTTAACTACGTAAAACTTGCAAATATACAGCATTCTTCGCTGTCCCATTGTCTGTAAATATAAATAGATTGTCAGGTTTACCGACTCTTGATCATGCAACATATAATTGTCCATGGGAAAAACAATCCGTATTCAGATCTATACAGCATTTTCTAATGATTGCCCTTGAGCTTTGTTGATGGTGATTGCTAATCGAATATTGCCTTCTTCCCCGTCGTCATTTATATATCCCCCCTGTGCCCCCCTCCCGGTGTACCCGTTGTAGTTGTGTCCCTGTGTCCCGGTCGTTATTTATATTCCCTGTGCCCCGGTCGCTGCAAGCCTGTTTTCACGTTGTTCTTGTGATTCCTCGGCACGCTTTCTTTTGGCATTATCTCTTTGAGCCGCAAGCCTGTTTTCACATTGCTCTTATTATTCCTCGGCACGATTTTTTTTGGTTATTTCTCTTTGAAGCCGCAAGCCTATTTTCACGTTGCTCATGTGATTCCTCGGCACCCTTTCTTTTGGCATTATCTCTTTGAGCCGCAAGCCTGTTTTCCCTTTGCTCTTGCAACGTGAACGTTGCATTCCTCGGCACGATTTTTTTGGTAATTTCTCTTTGAACTGCAAGCCTGTTTTCCTATTGTTCTTGTGATTCCTCGCAGACTTTCTTTTGGCATTATCTCTTTGAGCTGCAAGCCTGTTGTTACGTTGCTCTTGTGATTCCTCGGCACAATTTCTTTTGATACTTTCTCTTATAGCCGCAACCCTGTTTTTACGTTGCTCTTGTTTGGTATTATCTCTTTGAGCCACAAGCCTGTTTGATTCTTCGGCACGATTTGATTCCTCAGCTGTTTCTTCTGCCATTGTAGGATTTATACTAAATATTCTCTTTGAATCGCAAGCCTTATATACGTATAATGACGTCATATGCAAAACCTTATATACTAATAATGACGGCAACTTATAATAACGTCATCTAAAAACATACAAAATACATACATGACGTCATAATGCTCAATCCTTATAATGACGTCAGTTGATAAAAATTACGCCTCATAATGACGTCAGTCTACAAACATGACGTCAGTCGACAAACAACTTATTTTTATATACATAGATTGTTATGTTTCCATCCGTCACAATGTCTACGATTGAAAAAGATAAAGTTCAACTGGCCGCAAAATTAATTTAGTCCTTTCTTTCGATATTATTTTATAGTTGTTGTTTTTTTCAACACTGAGGAATAGCCTTTGGTCATGTAATAACTGATTGCGTTCTTGTTTGAACATACCGTTTTAAAACTTCGATGTTCCGAAAACTTCATCATTTAGCCGATAGTTTAGAAACAAGCACAAACGAGAATGTAAAACAATGAGATAGTTTTGTCATAATTAATAGAATGTCATATCTGGTATTTTGATCCTGAAAAATTAGGGATAGCTTTATAATACCAACTAGATTGTATAAGTTATTGTTCCAAGTTTTCATCCGTCACGGCGTCTACGGTTGAAAAGGATAAAGTTCAACTGGCTGGAAAGTCAATTTAGTCCTTACTTTCTATACTATTTTGTTGTTGTTTTTTCAACGCTGAGGAATAGCCTTTGATCATGTGATTACTGATCAATAGCGAAGAAACAAAACCAAAATGTTGATCTCGCAACACTTTAGTTGGCGAAGCCGGACAAAGATTGCCGCAACACTTCACGTGCCCAGGCAACGTAGGTCTAGTTTTTCTTAGGAAAGGTAGATAAAATGTGAAATGAGAGAAAACTTATGTATGTGAGGAATTAGAAAGGTGGAAAGGTATGGGCTGCCGAGTAAGAGGTAAAATAGATAGGTAGTAAAGTGAAGGAAATCAAAGTGAATTATGCTGGAATAGTTGTAACACGCATGGAGTCTTAGAGTAAAAAAAAGAAGAAAGAAATGCGTTTGACTTTTATTTATTTTTAGAAGTACAGAAAAATAACAACATCCAGTTTGATTCTATTCGGGTAATATTATAGTCTATTTTTGAATTTAAAAAAAGAAAGAAACAATGTTGTCATCGGATTTTAATTTCCTAAAATTAGCTATCATCAGTGAACCATTTACTGACAGATGTAATAGATTGCAAAAATCTTAAGATTGTCATTAAGGAACACTATAAATTTTATTTAACTGAATATAAACCACCGCTTGTGCAGAACATGAATTTTTTGTTGAAAGGTTTCAACTAGATGTAAGTTGGTCCGGTCAACAGAGTATTGGTAACTTAAAAGAGTGGAGATTTGTGCTAGTGCTAACAAAAGCCACCAACACCATTTAGCGTGTGCTGTTTTGGCATCTTTTTCCAAACTTCCTATATGTTGTCTGAAACTGAACACCGTTCACCCCAATGAACATGAATGCTTCTTTCTACGCCTGCTTTTGATGAATGTACCCGGTCCGACGTCCTTTGAGTATTTGAGAACTGTAAACGGTACTATACATGACACTTACCGCAGTGTATGCCAAGCTCTGAATTTATTGGAGAATGACCAACACTGGGATAACTGCATCAATGACGCGTGCGAAACGTCAACTCCAAGTCAAATTCGTGCATTGTTTGGAATCATACTAACAGCTTGCTCTTCTTCAGCTCCTACAGAGTTATGGGAAAAATATAAATCGAAAATGTCCGAAGATATACTCCATCGAAAACGGTTAGAGACGTCAGATATGACTTTTGATTTTACATCAGAAATTTATAACTACACTTTAGTTATTATAGAAGATTTGTGTGTATGTATGGCAAACAAACCTCTTCAGGATTTGGGAATGCCTTCACCTAATCGTACCGCTGCTGTTTCGACATGTGTAGAATTAGATCGTGAACAAAGTTACAGTACAAGTGATCTATTGTCGTATGTATAAAATAACATTTCCAAGTTAACGTCGGAACAAAAAGACATTTATGATACGATAATGCATTGTGTCGATAACAACGTTGGAGAAATTTTCTTTTTGGATGCGCCAGGAGGTACTGGTAAAACGTTTGTGATAAAACTGATTCTGGTATCAATTCGATCAAAAAATGATATAGCGTTGGTAATTGCGTCGTCCGGAATAGCCGCAACGTCTCTGCCTGGTGGAAGAACTGCTCATTCCGCTTTGAAATTGCATCTGAATTTGCATTCTACAGAAACTCCCACGTGCAATATTTCCAAATCATCTGGGATGGGTTAAGTATTGCGGCAACGCAAACTTATTATTTGGGACGAGTGCACAATGGCACACAAAAAATCACTCGAGGCTCTGGATCAATGTTTGAAAGATTTGCGAGGGAATTCGAGACCCTTTGGTCGGATATTAATATTGCTTGCGGGAGATTTCAATAATCTCCCATTTATTAAAAACAATAAATGGCTAAGTGAAAGAGCGATTCTCGCACCCAAAAATATAGACGTCCACGAAATCAACAATATTGTTTTGACCAGGATTCAAGACCAGGCAGTCCTTTACAAGTCAGTCGACACAGTTTTGGAGCCAAATGAGGTGGTTTTTTATCCATCTGAACTTTTAAATTCCGTGGATCTTTCAGGGTTTCCACCACACGTGCTAAAACTAAAAATAGGCGTACCAATAATATTGTTACGGAACATAAATCCACCAAAGCTTTGCAATGGCACGCGACTTGCCGTAAAAAAAACAATGGAAAACGTAATAGAGGCCACAATCTTGACAGGGCCTTTTGAGGGTGAGGCTGTTCTTATTCCTCGCATTCCCATGATTCCAACGGATTTGCCTTTTCAATTTAAAAGATTGCAATTCCCAATTCGATTAGCATTTGCAATCACCATCAACAAAGCTCAAGGTCAATCATTAGAAAAATGTGATATAGATCTTAATACCGATTGTTTTTCCCATGGACAACTGTACGTTGCATGTTCGAGGGTCAGTAAATCAGACAATCTATTTATATGCAACGACAATTGGACAGCGAAGAATGTTGTATATTCGCTAGTTTTACGCAGTTAATTTGTATTGTAACTATCTATCTATCTATCTATATAAAAACGGTTTTTTTTTAAGAATTAACGGCACTTCTTGACTACTAAGGTCCCTGCGTCGGCCCTGCAGTGCATTCCTGCGGCGCAATTCGATCTCTGGGTCCCGTATTACCAAGCTAAAGTCAAATCCACTGCGCCACCACAGGACATAAAACAAGTTGTGTGTATGCATGTTTGTTCGTTTGTAAAAAGAGCGTTTGCATATTACGTCATTATAAGTACATAAGGCTTTGTATATGCACCGACAATGGGAAAGCCAAGAATGTTGTATATTCGCAAGTTTTACGTAGTTCAAAACACATATATAAATATATATATATATATTCATAGGTGGTACACAGGGACACAACTATAATGGCGCGTAACTAATATGGCGTGTAACGACTTACGCGCGTGGGAGGGCTTGGGGGGGTGCGAAGCGCCCCCACAAACTAGGTGTTGGGGTGGCACTTCGTGCCATGACGACAACTACCTTCATGAGGACATACAGCTCAATCCTTATAATTACGTCAGTCGACAGACACACAAACAAACAACTTATTTTTATATATATAGATAGAAGATATATCTATAGATATAAAAATAAGTTGTCTGTCTGTGGGTCTGTCGAGTGACGTCATGTCATCATGTCGTCATGAAGTTAGTTGTCGTCATGTTTGTTATGACGATGACTTCGTTAAAAGTATTTAAGAAAATTGTTCAAAGACAAATTTTTAATTGTAAGAAGATCGTAGACGGAAAAATGTTTAATTGTAAAATGACTGAAGAACCTACAATGGCAACAGCCGAGGAAGCTGCTAAGAGAGTCTATGCCAAAAAATTTGCGGCTGATAGAGAAAGTAAGAAAAGAAAGCGTGCCCAGGAATCACAAGAACAGCAAGAAAACAGGCTTGCGGCTAAAGAACGCAAAACCGTGCAGTTAGATGAAAATCCACCTGGATAGCGAGAGTCAAAACATATCAAAACTGAAAATGATAGCGATGATGATTGGGTTTGGGATTTTGACTTGGATAAGGTCATCATTGCCTACCAGATTTTAGTTAAAAAAACAAAGGTTCGGCAATATGTATTTCATAGTGATGCTGAAAAATAAAGAAGAAAAAGAAAACTGGAAAAAGAAAAAAGGTAAAAACTAAAAAAAGACTAAAAAGAAAAAACACTCAAAGAGAAATTACAGACCGGGACACAAATGACGACCGGGACAGAGGGAATATAAATGACGACCGGGACACTCAAAGAGAAATTACAGACTGCGATACCGGGACACAAATGACGACCGAGACACAGGGAATATAAATGACGACCAGGACTCAGGTATTTAAGAATATCCTTCAAAGACAAATTTTTGATTGTAAGAAGATCGTTGAAAAAGAAATTTCTAATTTTAAAATGACTGAAGAACCTACAATGGCAACACCCGAGGAAGCTGCTCAAAACGAATGTATTCAAGCCAAAGTAGCTGAGTTGGTAAAGCGTTATGTTTCAGGTTCTAGGTCCGAGAGGCTCCATGTTTGAACCTTGGCTTTAGCATTAATACAAAAGAAGAAAAAAACAAAAAGAGGTAAAAACAACAAAAAAAATAAAAATAAAATATAAAAAAAATTAAAAAAGCTAAAAAAAAAAAAGTAAAAAACTAAAAACTAAAAAAAAAATACTAAAAAAAAAAAAAAAAACTAAAAAAAGGTCAATACTACAAAAAGACTAAAAAGAAAAAAAAAAACTAAAAACCAATAAAAAAAACTAGAAAAAACTAAAAACTGAAAAGAAAAAAAACTAAAAAAAGGAAAAAAACTGAAAAATAAAGGAGAAAAAGAAAACTAAAAGCCGGGACACAGGGAATATAAATGACGACCGGAACACTCAAAGAGGAATTACAGACTGGGACACTGGGACACAAATAACAACCGGGATATATAAATGACGACCGGGACACTCAAAGATAAATTACAGACCGGACACCGGGACACAAATGACGACCGGGACACAGGGAATATAAATGACGAACGGGACGCTCAAAGAGAAATTACAGACTGGGACACTGGGACAAAAATGACGACCGGGATACTGGGAATATAAATGATGACGGGGACACAGGGAATGTTCGATTAGCAATCACTATCAACAAAGCTCAAGGGCAATCATTAGAATAATGAGGTATAGATCTGAATACAGATTGTTTTTCCCATCGACAATTTTATGTTGCATGTTCAAGAGTCGATAAACCTGACAATCTATTTATATGCACAGACAATGGGACATCGAAGAATGTTGTATATTCGCAAGTTTTACGTAGTTAAAAACGAATATATATATATATATATATATAATATATATATATATATATATATATATATATATATATATATATATATATATATATATACTAGCTGTTGGGGTGGCGCTTCGCGCCACCCCAACACCTAGTTGGTGGGGGCGCTTCGGGCCCCCCCCAAGCCCCCCCGCGCGCGTAAGTCGTTACGCGCCATATTAGTTACGCGCCATTGTAGTTGTGTCCCTATGTCCCACCTGTGAATATAGATAGATACATATATATATACATATATGTTTTTAACTACGTAAAACTTGCGAATATACAACATTCTTTGCTGTCCCATTGTCTGTGCATATAAATAGATTGTCAGGTTTACCGACTCTTGAACATGCAACATATAATGGTCCATGGGAAAACAATCCGTATTCAGATGTATACCTCATGATTCTAATGATTGCCCTTGAGCTTTGTTGATGGTGATTGCTAATCGAACATTCCCTGTGTCCCCGTCGTCATTTATACATCCCCCTGTGCCCCCGGCGTCCCTGTTGTAGTTGTGTCCCTGTGTCCCGGTCGTCATTTATATTCCCTGTGTCCCGGTGTCCCGGTCGTCATTTTTTTCCCGGTCGTCATTTGTGTTCCGGTGTCCCAGTCTGTAATTTATCTTTGAGTGTCCCGGTCGTCATTTATATTCCCTGTGTCCCGGTCGTCATTTGTATTCCGGTGTCCCAGTCTGTATATACATTCGTTTTTGAAATGGTAAATGATGAAATAAATTTTTGTATTTTTCCCCTTTTTTTCTTTTTAGTTTTTTTTTGGTTTTTACATTTTTTTAGTTTTTTTAGTTTTTTTTTATTTTTTCTTTTTAGTTTTTTTTTATTTTTATTTTTTTAGTTTTGTTTTTCTCCTTTATTTTTCTTTTTGTTTCCTTTTTTTATTTTTTTTTATTTTTTAGTTTTTTTAGTTTTTTAGCTTTTTTAGTTTTTTTATTAGTTTTTAGTTTGTTTTTTTCTTTTTAGTTTTTTTTGTAGTTTTACCTTTTTTTTTAGTTTTTTTTTTACTTATGTCCTGGTCGTCATTTATACTCCCTGTGTCCGGGTCGTCATTTGTGATGGTTTGTTGACGGTGTTTTGTTGATGGTGATTGCTAATTGAACATTCCTTGGGTCCCGGTCGCTTTCTCTTTGAGTGTCCCGGTCGTCATTTATATTCCCTATGTGCCGGTGTCCTGGTCGTCATTTGTGTCCCAATGTAATTTCGTAATTTCGTCAGTCGAAAACATGACGTCAGCCGACGAAATTACAGACCGGGACAACGGGACACAAATGACGACCGGGACACCGGGACATAGAGAATATAAATGACGACCGGGATACTCAAAGAGAAAGCGACCGGGACACAAGGAATGTTCGATTAGCAATCACCATCAACAAAGCACCGGGACACAAATGACGACCGGGACACAGGGAAAATAAATGACGACCGGGACACTCAAAGATAAATTACAGACCGGGACACCGGAACACAAATGACAACCGGGAAAAAATGACGACCGGGACACAGGGAATATAAATGACGACCGGGACACTCAAAGAGAAATTACAGACTGGGACACCGGGACACAAATGACGACTGGGACACAGGGAATATAAATGACGACCGGGACACAGGGACACAACTACAACGGGGACGCCGGGGGCACAGGGGGATGTATAAATGACGACGGGGACACAGGGAATGTTCGATTAGCAATCACCATCAACAAAGCTCAAGGGCAATTATTAGAATAATGAGGTATAGATCTGAATACAGATGTTTTTCCCATGAACAATTATATATTGCATGTTCAAGAGGTGGTAAACCTGACAATCTATTTATATGCACAGACAATAGGACAGCCAAGAATGTTGCATATTCGCAAGTTTTACGTAGTTAAAAATATATATATATATCTATCTATATTCACAGGTGGGACACAGAGACACAACAACAATGGCGCGTAACGACTTACGAACGCGGGGGGGCTTGGGGGGGCGCGAAGCGCCCCCACCAACTAGGTGTTGGAGAGGGGCGAAGTGCCACCCTAACAGCTAGTATATCTATATATATATAAATAAGTTGTCTGTGTGTCTGTCCAGTGATGTCACTGTCCGCATATGACGTCTGAATTATTTCATCAAATACCAATTCAAAAATGAATGTATTCAAGCCGAAGTAGCTCAGTTATATAGCTACCTGTGTTGGCGCAGTGGGTTTGACCTTAGCGTGGTAATACGGGACCCAGAGATCGAACCATGCTGCAGGACTGGACTACAGGGCCGACGCAGGGACCTTAGTAGTCAAGAAGCGTCGTTAATCCGATACAAATACAAATACAGTAGCTCAGTTGGTAAAGCGTTATGTTCCAGGTTCTAGGTCCGAGAGGTTCCAGGTTCGAACCTTGGCTTTAGCATTAATACAAAAGAAGAAGAAAAACTAAAAAAGATAAAAACTACAAAAAAAAACTAAAAAGAAAATATTAAAAAAAACTAAAAAAGTTAAAAAACTAAAAAAAACTAAAAAATGGTAAAAACTACAAGAAACCAAAAAGAAAAAAAAAACTAAAAACTAATAAAAAAAACTAAAACAACTAAAAAAACTAAAAACTGAAAAAGAAAAAAAAACTAAAAAAACGAAAAAAAAACTGACAAATAAAGGAGAAAAAGAAAACTAAAAAAAAAAAATAATAAAAAATAAAAAAGGTAAATGTATTCAAGCCGAAATAGCTGAGTTGGTAAAGCGTTATGTTCCAGGTTCTAGGTCTGAGAGGTTCCAGGCCCGAACCTTGGCTTTAGTATTAACACAAAAGAAGTAGAAAAAACTAAAAAAGAAAAAAAAATAAAAAAGATAAAAAACAGGTAAAAACTACTAAAAAAACTAAAAAGCTAAAAAACTAAAAAAAAACTAAAAAAAGGTAAAAAACTAAAAACTAAAAAAGAAAAAAACTAAAAAAACTAAAAATAGGGTAAAAACAGCAAAAAAACTAAAAAGAAAAAACAACTAAAAACTAATAAACAAACTAAAAACTGGAAAAGAAAAAAAACTAAAAAAAGGAAAAAAATTGAAAAATAAAGGAGAAAAGAAAACTAAAAAAAATAAAATAAAAAAAAATAAAAAAGGTAAAAACTACAAAAAATAACTAAAAAGAAAAAAAAACTAAAAAGTCAAAAAATAGGTAAAAACCAAAAAAAAACTAAAAAGAAAAAAAGGAAAAAAACACAAAATTTATTTCATCATATACCAATTCAAAAACGAATGTATATACAGACCAGGACACAGGGAATATAAATGACGACCGGGACACTCAAAGAGAAATTACAGACTGGGACACCGGGACACAAATGACGACTGGGACGTGTGTGTAGACTGACGTCATGTTTGTGTGTCGACTGACGTCATGTTTGTCGACTATAAATGACGACTGGGACACAGGGATACAACTACAGCAGGGACGCCGGGGGGCACAGGGGGATATATAAATGACGATAGGGACACAGGGAATGTTTGATTAGCAATCACCATCAACAAAGCTCAAGGGCCATCATTAGAATAATGAGGTATAGATCTGAATACGGATTGTTTTTCCCATGGACCATTATATATTGCATGTTCAAGAGTCGGTAAACCTGACAATTTATTTATATGTACAGACAATGGGACAGCGAAGAATGCTGTATATTCGCAAGTTTTACGTAGTTAAAAACATATATATAATATATATATATATATATATATATATATATATATATATATATATATATATATATATATATATATCTATATTCACAGGTGGGACACAGGGACACAACTACAATGGCACGTAACGACTTACACGCACGGGGGGGCTTGGGGGGTGCGAAGCGCCCTCACCAACTAGGTGTTGGGGTGGCGCGAAGCGCCACCCCAACAGATAGTATATAAATATAAAGATATATATAAGATATAAAGATATGAATATAAAGATATATATAAAGAGTATTATATAAAAGAGAATATAAAGTATTATATAAAAAAGAATATAATTTATAATGCAATGATATATCACTGATTTGATACAAAGTGCCTGTATTTCCCTATTTGTAGATAATCCATTCTTAGACACGATTTTAGACGTGATATTCACACCCTTTCACCTCATTACCTCAAAGATTGACTCCTCAGCCATTTTAAGTGGAAGAGCCTGGCAAATTCAAAATATCTAGATCAAAATTTGGTGCTAGCCTCTACTACCTCTCCCAAAAAAGGACATTCTGATTGATGTAACATGACAGAAGAGTACTCGTGTATTTTTTTTTTCCGAGGGAAAGGCGTACCTGAAAAATTGATAAATAGATTTTGAAATAGAAAAATAGTCCTGAAAAATAAATTGCAACAAGCATGGAGTCTTAGAGTAAAAAGAAGAAGATAGAAATGCGATTGACTTTTATTTTATTTTTAGGAGTACAGAAAATTAACAACATACGGTTTGATTCTATCCGAGTAATATTATAGTCTATTTTTGAATAAAAAAAAAGGTTAAAAACTTGAATCGAATGTTAATTGCCTAAAATTAGTTATGATCAGCGAAGCATTTACTGGCATATCTAAAAACTGCAAAAGTCTTAAGATTGTCATTAAGAAACACCATAAATTTTATTTAACTGAATATAAACCACCGCAAGTGCAATACATGAATTTTTGTTGAGAGGTTCAACTAGATGTAAGTTGGTCCGGTCCACAGAGTATGGGTAACTTATAAGAGTGGAGATTGGGGCTAGATCTAACAAGCCCTTTCAAACTTTTCAACCTTTCAAACCTTTTTTCAAACTTAATGATCAAATTTACAAATTTCCTAATTTTTTGGCCGTTGATTTTGCGCCAAAACAGATTATATTTTTAAAAAACTGTTTATTTTGAAACTAAAACTGCTGAACAAATTGCCAAACTGACAATCAATTACCATTGATTTTGTGCCAAAACCGTAGATTTAGTACCAGACCCGCTGATTTAGTACTAAAACCGTTAACCAAATTACCTCAGCTATATTGGTTCCAAGGTTTAAGTATTTCAATAATTAATTGTATTTTAATTTAATTTTAGCAACACCAACTTTTCTTTACCTTGCAACATGTTTTACTAGCAGAAATTTGAAGAAAAAACTATTTAATAAATAAAACATATTCATTACTATCAATACACAACAAGTAGAAATTTGTATAATGCAAAAGTGGTGTGGTTTTCAATTTATTTCTACGTAGATATAGTAAACGTAATTATTTGCCTTAGATTGATATGCAATTTTTTAATCTGCAGACCAAAAAAAAGGAAAAAAAATTACCTTGCAGTAAGGCTGGCCTCTTCAAGAAGAGCTCTGAAGTCCTCACTCCTCCTCTCTTTTTCAGCTCTGTCCATCAGAAACTTGTCAAAAATTATTTTCCTAAGTCTTGGTTGTGTTCTCAACTGCCGATACCTAATTTGTAGAAATGGTATTAGAGCAGTATTAGAGTTCAATTGAATCCAGATAATAATCATTTAGTCCATATAGAGCTGACCAAGGTAAAGAAGGAAGTTAACTGGTAGCATATGACTAGTTGACTGGTAGCCCAACTTTTTTAGTGGCCAGCTACCTCGAATTCAGAGCTCATCTATTCAATAATGAATTGTCACAAAATACGCGAAAAATCACGTTGACTCCCCCTCCCCTCCAAAAAAGGCTCCATGACGAGGAAAACAGGGAAGAAAGGAGAAATAAAATGAAAAGTAAAATATTCAGTAGCCTATAATTTACTAATAACAATAAGACGACGTGATGAGAGAAATCAACACGTAACACCTTCATCTTGAGAATAATATGAACTTGACTAGCACAGGCCAGCCTCCTCCCTCCCCTGCCAACAACTCTGCCATAATACAAACCGTAACTATAATAATTTAAAAACATTACAAATGTATCAACAATATTAATAAATCAAAAGTTTAAAATTTATTCCTAGCTTAAAGTTTTAACCCTTTAAATTATGTGGGATGATCTTTCCATGGTGGAATTCATCATGGGGAAGAGAATTTCCATGAAAGGGGCACTGGATTTTTCAGCTTTTTTAACAAAAAAAAATTACAAAAGACAAGTTTCTCACAACTTTACTTTTTAAAACAATAAACAGCTTTAGCGTAAAGGGCGGGGCGTTGAGGAGGGGACAGACACTTTCATATACGGGATACTTTATGTGCGTTTTAAGTTTTAATATCACTCCAGTCTCTTTTAATCGTTTTAATGTTTTGGTACAATCGGAAAAAATTGAAAAAACGAAAAATCCTTTAATGTAACTATTGATAAACTAAGTTAAGAATAAAATAAATTAAAATCAAATTGATGCATTACATTAATTGCTAAATATCTATTAATTATTCAAATGTAAAATAAAATAAATAATATTGAATTAGCCTTACTTAATATTATTAGTTAGCATACATTGAATTGGCACCAACCATTAACTAATGAGAATATTGGGCTGAAGCTATTATGCTTAGTAAGTGTGTAGTAAGACTTTAATTTTAACTTTTTTGGGAAGGGGGGGGGGATAATACAATACAAAATTTGAGAAATTATGATCTAAGGGTCTATACCAAGGCAGGAAAGGAACAAATAAATAAGACAAAAACAAAAAAATATATAAATAAACAAGAGCCAAAGAGAAAGAAAAAGGTTTTTGCACGAATTCAAGGGTTTTTTCAGGATTTCAACGGTTTTGGGATAAAATCAACGGTTTTGGTTCAAAATCAAAGCTTTTGGCAATAGATTAATAGTTTTGGCATAAAAGAAAACATTAAATATCTTCAGTATCTGCAGTTATTTAGTCTGAAGCGAAAATAGCTCATAATTGTTTTGTATGTATAATTTCAGAAATTTATTTTTATTGTGTTTTCTTTTTACATTTTCAAGAAACGAGATTTTTGATATTATTCCCAGGAAGCTAAAATCCTTTCTTGCAAACAACGAGTTCATTATAACTTTTCGTTAAAAGTTTTTTTTATGGGTTCTTGAAAGAATGACAGATAAGTTTAGCACCCGTTTAAAATATCTATATTACAAGACGGGTTTGAGTTCATGGGGCAAATCCCCCCCTCCACTTACCCTGGTCTAAAAAAGGCGAAAAAAGAACAAACTTTTTTCTGTCCTCTCCAGTTGATGTATTCCATATGTTAAATCACTGAAGAAATCTTAAAGCTAAACTTTAAGTTTTAGCACTGGATATTTTTTTTTATTTATAGTTTCTACATTAACAATGTTGTCATCACAAACAATTGTGTTGCGAGAGCAATACTTTGGTTTTGACCCGTTAGTTTTTTGTTTTGTTTTTTTCCTATGCCACCGATCTTGACTTATTCCTGGAAACCGGTAAGGGTTTCTAGGAATAACCTGTTCAGTTTTTACGGAAAGTTTGGACCTCAGGCCAGATTGATGAATATGACATTACATTTTGGAAAGCTCCGCAGAACTCTTGCCTGGGGCCAAAAGGGATGGTTTTTGCTAGTCCACCAGCCAGTGCCTATGGTGTGCGAAGTGAGGTGGAGTTATATAGCCTATGTCAGAGAGGAGTATCTGATGTTGTGCAGCCAAGCTTTCGTTTCATCAAACCATGTTTCTACTTTCGAGTGGAAAGCTCCATTCTCGCAGGCAAGCAGGCAGGTACCACTTTCAAATTGAAGATGGACTAAAATATATAAGTGTTAAATATACGCGGCATTTACCCGGACCCACAGCCAATATATCTTCTTTGAGTGATAAATAGAAAAATTTACAGAAGCAAAAATGTGGCATTTTCCCACGGGTCTGAAAGTGCTGCCATCTGTGGTTTCTACCCATTTCTGTTCTTGATCTCAGCTTAGTTTATCATTCGGTTTTTCGGACTTGGGATTGTGGCAGAGAAATGGTATCAGACGTGCCTAATAAACTTTAAAAGTTCTCTCATTGCTAAAGAAATTGGAGCATATCCTTTGCTCCTTTCTAAGTGGTGACGTTAGAAAGTCAGCCTACGGCAAAAAAAAAATCAAGTTTTGAACTAAGACCGTTATAATTTTTTCGACGGCAATCGATAGCTCTTGATGAGCTGATCAAAGTATATGACATCAATTTTTTGGTGCAAAAATTCTTCATGAGGTATACCAGTTTGAAATTGTCAAGGGGTTAACAACTTCTGTATTAAGGTACACACTGAAACGAAATCTAGGTCGATACAAATTGTGAGACATATAAACGACTTGTATGCATCAGTCGGCTGTTAGGTAATAATCATCTTCGACAATGATGGCTTAGCAACTTTTGATAGTTGGTGTACCTATTATTTGTTTATAGTGTCTTTGATGGTAAAGCCAATTTACTTCCAGTGGTAAGACATGTTGGGGACTTGTAAGTGATAATCTGCTGTTAGGCTACAGTCAATTTCAGTGATGAGGGGTTTACAACTATGCTAGTTGGTGTACCCATTTGTTTCTTTCCGGTGAAGTTGATGCCTATCACGGGACAGGGACTTATAAGAAACAATCGGTTCACTTTGGACGAGAAACAGCTGTTAGCTCATAATCATCTTCGGCAATGAGGGGTTTGCCACTTTTGCTAGTTGATGTACCTGTTATTTGTTTCCAGTGTATTTGATGGTTAAACCAATTTGGTTCCAGTGGCAAGACATGTAGGGGACTTGTAAGTAATAATCGGCTGTTGGGCTACAATGATCTTCAGCAATGAGGGGTTAGCAAACTTTGCTAGTTGGTGTACCCATTTATTTGTTTCCGATGAACTTGATGTCTATCACGGGAGAGGGACTTGTAAGTAAGAATATGTTCACTTTGGGCAATGCATTTGTGAAAGTTGGTGTTTACGCAGCGGGTACAAACGATAACGTAAAACTATGGGGTAGTTTCGTAATTATTAGTGTCACCTATGGTATCTTAATCCTGAAAAGTTACGAATATCTTTATAATACCAACTAGATTGTATAAGATACTAGCTGTTGGTGTGGCGGTTCGCGCCCCCCCCCCCAAGCCCCCCGCATGCGAAAGCCGCTACGTGCCATTGTAGTTGTGTCCCTGTGTCCCACCTGTGAAT
>NW_027064342.1:0-26765 GCF_032884065.1 Artemia franciscana
AATATCT
The DNA here is from genome assembly GCF_032884065.1 of Artemia franciscana. Taxonomy (NCBI): domain Eukaryota; kingdom Metazoa; phylum Arthropoda; class Branchiopoda; order Anostraca; family Artemiidae; genus Artemia; species Artemia franciscana. Next base: position 8 of record NW_027064342.1, read on the forward strand.
TCATTTTTCCAACATACGTAGCTATTACCCTCGAAAACTAAAACTTTTGCCATAGGAAAAGAGCCTTTAATCACATTCTTTACCATTTGCAATCATAAAATAGTCTAAAATCTTCATTTTTCAACATACGTAGCTATTACCCTCGAAAACTAAAACTTTTGAAATAGGAAATGAGCCTTTAATCACATTCTTTACCATTTGCAATCATAAAATAGTCTAATATCTTCATTTTTCCAACATACGTAGCTATTACCCTCGAAAACTAAAACTTTTGAAATAGGAAAAGAGCCTTTAATCACATTCTTACCATTTGCAATCATAAAATAGTCTAATATCTTCATTTTTTCAACATACGTAGCTATTACCCTCGAAAACTAAAACTTTTGAAATAGGAAAAGAGCCTTTAAGCACTTTCTTTACCATGTGCAATCATAAAATAGTCTAATATCTTCATTTTTCAACATACGTAGCTATTACCCTCGAAAACTAAAACTTTTGAAATAGGAAAAGAGCCTTTAATCACATTCTTTACCATGTGCAATCATAAAATAGTCTAATATCTTCATTTTTCCAACATACGTAGCTATTACCCTCGAAAACTAAAACTTTTGACATAGGAAAAGAGCCTTTAATCACATTCTTTACCATTTGCAATCATAAAATAGTCTAATATCTTCATTTTTTCAACATACGTAGCTATTACCCTCGAAAACTAAAACTTTTGACATAGGAAAAGAGCCTTTAATCACATTCTTTACCATGTGCAATCATAAAATAGTCTAATATCTTCATTTTTTCAACATACGTAGCTATTACCCTCGAAAACTAAAACTTTTACATAGGAAAAGAGCCTTTAAGCACATTCCTTACCATGATTTGCAATCATAAAATAGTCTAATATCTTCATTTTTTCAACATACGTAGCTATTACCCTCGAAAACTAAAACTTTTGAAATAGGAAAAGAGCCTTTAATCACATTCTTTACCATTTGCACATTTCTTTACCATGTGCAATCATAAAATAGTCTAATATCTTCATTTTTCCAACATACGTAGCTATTACCCTCGAAAACTAAAACTTTTGACATAGGAAAAGAGCCTTTAATCACATTCTTTACCATTTGCAATTATAAAATAGTCTAATATCTTCATTTTTTCAACATACGTAGCTATTACCCTCGAAAACTAAAACTTTTGACATAGGAAAAGAGCCTTTAATCACATTCTTTACCATGTGCAATCATAAAATAGTCTAATATCTTCATTTTTTCAACATACGTAGCTATTACCCTCGAAAACTAAAACTTTTGCATAGGAAAAGAGCCTTTAATCACATTCTTTACCATTTGCAATCATAAATAGTCTAATATCTTCATTTTTCAACATACGTAGCTATTACCCTCGAAAACTAAAACTTTTGCATAGGAAAAGAGCCTTTAATCACATTCTTTACCATTTGCAATCATAAAATAGTCTAATATCTTCATTTTTTCAACATACGTAGCTATTACCCTCGAAAACTAAAACTTTTGACATAGGAAAAGAGCCTTTAATCACATTCTTTACCATTTGCAATCATAAAATAGTCTAATATCTTCATTTTTTCAACATACGTAGCTATTACCCTCGAAAACTAAAACTTTTGACATAGGAAAAGAGCCTTTAATCACATTCTTTACCATTTGCAATCATAAAATAGTCTAATATCTTCATTTTTTCAACATACGTAGCTATTACCCTCGAAAACTAAAACTTTTGACATAGGAAAAGAGCCTTTAATCACTTCTTTACCATGTGCAATCATAAAATAGTCTAATATCTTCATTTTCCAACATACGTAGCTATTACCCTCGAAAACTAAAACTTTTGACATAGGAAAAGAGCCTTTAAGCACATTCTTTACCATGTGCAATCATAAAATAGTCTAATATCTTCATTTTTTCAACATACGTAGCTATTACCCTCGAAAACTAAAACTTTTGAAATAGGAAAAGAGCCTTTAATCACATTCTTTACCATTTGCAATCATAAAATAGTCTAATATCTTCATTTTTCCAACATACGTAGCTATTACCCTCGAAAACTAAAACTTTTGACATAGGAAAAGAGCCTTTAATCACATTCTTTACCATTTGCAATCATAAAATAGTCTAATATCTTCATTTTTCCAACATACGTAGCTATTACCCTCGAAAACTAAAACTTTTGAAATAGGAAAAGAGCCTTTAATCACATTCTTTACCATTTGCAATCATAAAATAGTCTAATATCTTCATTTTTTCAACATACGTAGCTATTACCCTCGAAAACTAAAACTTTTGCATAGGAAAAGAGCCTTTAATCACATTCTTTACCATGTGCAATCATAAAATAGTCTAATATCTTCATTTTTCCAACATACGTAGCTATTACCCTCGAAAACTAAAACTTTTGACATAGGAAAAGAGCCTTTAATCACATTCTTTACCATTTGCAATCATAAAATAGTCTAATATCTTCATTTTTCCAACATACGTAGCTATTACCCTCGAAAACTAAAACTTTTGAAATAGAAAAGAGCCTTTAATCACATTCTTTACCATGTGCAATCATAAAATAGTCTAATATCTTCATTTTTCAACATACGTAGCTATTACCCTCGAAAACTAAAACTTTTGACATAGGAAAAGAGCCTTTAATCACATTCTTTACCATTGCAATCATAAAATAGTCTAATATCTTCATTTTTTCAACATACGTAGCTATTACCCTCGAAAACTAAAACTTTTGCATAGGAAAAGAGCCTTTAAGCACATTCTTTACCATGTGCAATCATAAAATAGTCTAATATCTTCATTTTTCCAACATACGTAGCTATTACCCTCGAAAACTAAAACTTTTGACATAGGAAAAGAGCCTTTAATCACATTCTTTACCATTTGCAATCATAAAATAGTCTAATATCTTCATTTTTTCAACATACGTAGCTATTACCCTCGAAAACTAAAACTTTTGAAATAGGAAAAGAGCCTTTAAGCACTTTCTTTACCATGTGCAATCATAAAATAGTCTAATATCTTCATTTTTCCAACATACGTAGCTATTACCCTCGAAAACTAAAACTTTTGACATAGGAAAAGAGCCTTTAATCACATTCTTTACCATTTGCAATCATAAAATAGTCTAATATCTTCATTTTTTCAACATACGTAGCTATTACCCTCGAAAACTAAAACTTTTGACATAGGAAAAGAGCCTTTAATCACATTCTTTACCATTTGCAATCATAAAATAGTCTAATATCTTCATTTTTTCAACATACGTAGCTATTACCCTCGAAAACTAAAACTTTTGACATAGGAAAAGAGCCTTTAATCACATTCTTTACCATGTGCAATCATAAAATAGTCTAATATCTTCATTTTTCCAACATACGTAGCTATTACCCTCGAAAACTAAAACTTTTGACATAGGAAAAGAGCCTTTAATCACATTCTTTACCATTTGCAATCATAAAATAGTCTAATATCTTCATTTTTCAACATACGTAGCTATTACCCTCGAAAACTAAAACTTTTGAATAGAAAAAGCCTTTAATCACATTCTTTACCATTTGCAATCATAAAATAGTCTAATATCTTCATTTTTCAACATACGTAGCTATTACCCTCGAAAACTAAAACTTTTGACATAGGAAAAGAGCCTTTAATCACATTCTTTACCATGTGCAATCATAAAATAGTCTAATATCTTCATTTTTCCAACATACGTAGCTATTACCCTCGAAAACTAAAACTTTTGACATAGGAAAAGAGCCTTTAATCACATTCTTTACCATGTGCAATCATAAAATAGTCTAATATCTTCATTTTTTCAACATACGTAGCTATTACCCTCGAAAACTAAAACTTTTGAAATAGGAAAAGAGCCTTTAATCACATTCTTTACCATTTGCAATCATAAAATAGTCTAATATCTTCATTTTTCAACATACGTAGCTATTACCCTCGAAAACTAAAACTTTTGATAGGAAAAGAGCCTTTAATCACATTCTTTACCATGTGCAATCATAAAATAGTCTAATATCTTCATTTTTCAACATACGTAGCTATTACCCTCGAAAACTAAAACTTTTGAAATAGGAAAAGAGCCTTTAATCACATTCTTTACCATTTGCAATCATAAAATAGTCTAATATCTTCATTTTTCCAACATACGTAGCTATTACCCTCGAAAACTAAAACTTTTGAAATAGGAAAAGAGCCTTTAATCACATTCTTTACCATTTGCAATCATAAAATAGTCTAATATCTTCATTTTTCCAACATACGTAGCTATTACCCTCGAAAACTAAAACTTTTGAAATAGGAAAAGAGCCTTTAATCACATTCTTTACCATTTGCAATCATAAAATAGTCTAATATCTTCATTTTTTCAACATACGTAGCTATTACCCTCGAAAACTAAAACTTTTGACATAGGAAAAGAGCCTTTAATCACATTCTTTACCATTTGCAATCATAAAATAGTCTAATATCTTCATTTTTTCAACATACGTAGCTATTACCCTCGAAAACTAAAACTTTTGACATAGGAAAAGAGCCTTTAATCACATTCTTTACCATTTGCAATCATAAAATAGTCTAATATCTTCATTTTTTCAACATACGTAGCTATTACCCTCGAAAACTAAAACTTTTGAAATAGGAAAAGAGCCTTTAAGCACTTCTTTACCATTTGCAATCATAAAATAGTCTAATATCTTCATTTTTTCAACATACGTAGCTATTACCCTCGAAAACTAAAACTTTTGAAATAGGAAAAGAGCCTTTAATCACATTCTTTACCATGTGCAATCATAAAATAGTCTAATATCTTCATTTTTCAACATACGTAGCTATTACCCTCGAAAACTAAAACTTTTGACATAGGAAAAGAGCCTTTAATCACATTCTTTACCATTTGCAATCATAAAATAGTCTAATATCTTCATTTTTTCAACATACGTAGCTATTACCCTCGAAAACTAAAACTTTTGACATAGGAAAAGAGCCTTTAAGACATTCTTTACCATGTGCAATCATAAAATAGTCTAATATCTTCATTTTTTCAACATACGTAGCTATTACCCTCGAAAACTAAAACTTTTGACATAGGAAAAGAGCCTTTAAGCACATTCTTTACCATGTGCAATCATAAAATAGTCTAATATCTTCATTTTTTCCAACATACGTAGCTATTACCCTCGAAAACTAAAACTTTTGACATAGGAAAAGAGCCTTTAATCACATTCTTTACCATTTGCAATCATATAGAACTAATCTAATAGTCTAATATCTTCATTTTTTCAACATACGTAGCTATTACCCTCGAAAACTAAAACTTTTGACATAGGAAAAGAGCCTTTAAGCACATTCTTTACCATTGCAATCATAAAATAGTCTAATATCTTCATTTTTCCAACATACGTAGCTATTACCCTCGAAAACTAAAACTTTTGACATAGGAAAAGAGCCTTTAATCACATTCTTTACCATTTGCAATCATAAAATAGTCTAATATCTTCATTTTTTCAACATACGTAGCTATTACCCTCGAAAACTAAAACTTTTGACATAGGAAAAGAGCCTTTAATCACATTCTTTACCATTTGCAATTATAAAATAGTCTAATATCTTCATTTTTTCAACATACGTAGCTATTACCCTCGAAAACTAAAACTTTTGACATAGGAAAAGAGCCTTTAATCACATTCTTTACCATTTGCAATCATAAAATAGTCTAATATCTTCATTTTTCAACATACGTAGCTATTACCCTCGAAAACTAAAACTTTTGAAATAGGAAAAGAGCCTTTAATCACATTCTTTACCATGTGCAATCATAAAATAGTCTAATATCTTCATTTTTTCAACATACGTAGCTATTACCCTCGAAAACTAAAACTTTTGACATAGGAAAAGAGCCTTTAATCACATTCTTTACCATTTGCAATCATAAAATAGTCTAATATCTTCATTTTTTCAACATACGTAGCTATTACCCTCGAAAACTAAAACTTTTGACATAGGAAAAGAGCCTTTAATCACATTCTTTACCATGTGCAATCATAAAATAGTCTAATATCTTCATTTTTCAACATACGTAGCTATTACCCTCGAAAACTAAAACTTTTGAAATAGGAAAAGAGCCTTTAAGCACATTCTTTACCATGTGCAATCATAAAATAGTCTAATATCTTCATTTTTCCAACATACGTAGCTATTACCCTCGAAAACTAAAACTTTTGACATAGGAAAAGAGCCTTTAATCACATTCTTTACCATTTGCAATCATAAAATAGTCTAATATCTTCATTTTTTCAACATACGTAGCTATTACCCTCGAAAACTAAAACTTTTGACATAGGAAAAGAGCCTTTAATCACATTCTTTACCATTTGCAATCATAAAATAGTCTAATATCTTCATTTTTTCAACATACGTAGCTATTACCCTCGAAAACTAAAACTTTTGAATAGGAAAAGAGCCTTTAATCACATTCTTTACCATTTGCAATCATAAAATAGTCTAATATCTTCATTTTTTCAACATACGTAGCTATTACCCTCGAAAACTAAAACTTTTGAAATAGGAAAAGAGCCTTTAAGCACTTTCTTTACCATGTGCAATCATAAAATAGTCTAATATCTTCATTTTTCCAACATACGTAGCTATTACCCTCGAAAACTAAAACTTTTGACATAGGAAAAGAGCCTTTAATCACATTCTTTACCATGTGCAATCATAAAATAGTCTAATATCTTCATTTTTCCAACATACGTAGCTATTACCCTCGAAAACTAAAACTTTTGAAATAGGAAAAGAGCCTTTAATCACATTCTTTACCATTTGCAATCATAAAATAGTCTAATATCTTCATTTTTTCAACATACGTAGCTATTACCCTCGAAAACTAAAACTTTTGACATAGGAAAAGAGCCTTTAATCACATTCTTTACCATTGCAATCATAAAATAGTCTAATATCTTCATTTTTCCAACATACGTAGCTATTACCCTCGAAAACTAAAACTTTTGACATAGGAAAAGAGCCTTTAATCACATTCTTTACCATTTGCAATCATAAAATAGTCTAATATCTTCATTTTTTCAACATACGTAGCTATTACCCTCGAAAACTAAAACTTTTGCATAGGAAAAGAGCCTTTAATCACATTCTTTACCATGTGCAATCATAAAATAGTCTAATATCTTCATTTTTCCAACATACGTAGCTATTACCCTCGAAAACTAAAACTTTTGACATAGAAAAGAGCCTTTAATCACATTCTTTACCATTTGCAATCATAAAATAGTCTAATATCTTCATTTTCAACATACGTAGCTATTACCCTCGAAAACTAAAACTTTTGAAATAGGAAAAGAGCCTTTAAGCACTTTCTTTACCATGTGCAATCATAAAATAGTCTAATATCTTCATTTTTCCAACATACGTAGCTATTACCCTCGAAAACTAAAACTTTTGACATAGGAAAAGAGCCTTTAATCACATTCGTTACCATTTGCAATTATAAAATAGTCTAATATCTTCATTTTTTCAACATACGTAGCTATTACCCTCGAAAACTAAAACTTTTGACATAGGAAAAGAGCCTTTAATCACATTCTTTACCATTTGCAATCATAAAATAGTCTAATATCTTCATTTTTTCAACATACGTAGCTATTACCCTCGAAAACTAAAACTTTTGACATAGGAAAAGAGCCTTTAATCACATTCTTTACCATTTGCAATCATAAAATAGTCTAATATCTTCATTTTTTCAACATACGTAGCTATTACCCTCGAAAACTAAAACTTTTGACATAGGAAAAGAGCCTTTAATCACATTCTTTACCATTTGCAATCATAAAATAGTCTAATATCTTCATTTTTTCAACATACGTAGCTATTACCCTCGAAAACTAAAACTTTTGACATAGGAAAAGAGCCTTTAATCACATTCTTTACCATGTGCAATCATAAAATAGTCTAATATCTTCATTTTTCCAACATACGTAGCTATTACCCTCGAAAACTAAAACTTTTGACATAGGAAAAGAGCCTTTAATCACATTCTTTACCATTTGCAATCATAAAATAGTCTAATATCTTCATTTTTCAACATACGTAGCTATTACCCTCGAAAACTAAAACTTTTGAAATAGGAAAAGAGCCTTTAATCACATTCTTTACCATTGCAATCATAAAATAGTCTAATATCTTCATTTTTCAACATACGTAGCTATTACCCTCGAAAACTAAAACTTTTGACATAGGAAAAGAGCCTTTAATCACATTCTTTACCATGTGCAATCATAAAATAGTCTAATATCTTCATTTTTTCAACATACGTAGCTATTACCCTCGAAAACTAAAACTTTTGAAATAGGAAAAGAGCCTTTAATCACATTCTTTACCATTTGCAATCATAAAATAGTCTAATATCTTCATTTTTTCAACATACGTAGCTATTACCCTCGAAAACTAAAACTTTTGACATAGGAAAAGAGCCTTTAATCACATTCTTTACCATTTGCAATCATAAAATAGTCTAATATCTTCATTTTTTCAACATACGTAGCTATTACCCTCGAAAACTAAAACTTTTGAAATAGGAAAAGAGCCTTTAAGCACTTTCTTTACCATGTGCAATCATAAAATAGTCTAATATCTTCATTTTTTCAACATACGTAGCTATTACCCTCGAAAACTAAAACTTTTGAAATAGGAAAAGAGCCTTTAATCACATTCTTTACCATGTGCAATCATAAAATAGTCTAATATCTTCATTTTTTCAACATACGTAGCTATTACCCTCGAAAACTAAAACTTTTGAAATAGGAAAAGAGCCTTTAAGCACTTTCTTTACCATTTGCAATCATAAAATAGTCTAATATCTTCATTTTTTCAACATACGTAGCTATTACCCTCGAAAACTAAAACTTTTGACATAGGAAAAGAGCCTTTAATCACATTCTTTACCATTTGCAATCATAAAATAGTCTAATATCTTCATTTTTTCAACATACGTAGCTATTACCCTCGAAAACTAAAACTTTTGACATAGGAAAAGAGCCTTTAATCACATTCTTTACCATGTGCAATCATAAAATAGTCTAATATCTTCATTTTTTCCAACATACGTAGCTATTACCCTCGAAAACTAAAACTTTTGACATAGGAAAAGAGCCTTTAATCACATTCTTACCATTTGCAATCATAAAATAGTCTAATATCTTCATTTTTCCAACATACGTAGCTATTACCCTCGAAAACTAAAACTTTTGAAATAGGAAAAGAGCCTTTAATCACATTCTTTACCATTTGCAATCATAAAATAGCCTTTAAGCACATTCTACCATTTGCAATCATAAAATAGTCTAATATCTTCATTTTTTCAACATACGTAGCTATTACCCTCGAAAACTAAAACTTTTGACATAGGAAAAGAGCCTTTAATCACATTCTTTACCATTTGCAATCATAAAATAGTCTAATATCTTCATTTTTTCAACATACGTAGCTATTACCCTCGAAAACTAAAACTTTTGACATAGGAAAAGAGCCTTTAATCACATTCTTTACCATTTGCAATTATAAAATAGTCTAATATCTTCATTTTTTCAACATACGTAGCTATTACCCTCGAAAACTAAAACTTTTGACATAGGAAAAGAGCCTTTAATCACATTCTTTACCATTTGCAATCATAAAATAGTCTAATATCTTCATTTTTTCAACATACGTAGCTATTACCCTCGAAAACTAAAACTTTTGACATAGGAAAAGAGCCTTTAATCACATTCTTTACCATTTGCAATCATAAAATAGTCTAATATCTTCATTTTTTCAACATACGTAGCTATTACCCTCGAAAACTAAAACTTTTGACATAGGAAAAGAGCCTTTAATCACATTCTTTACCATTTGCAATCATAAAATAGTCTAATATCTTCATTTTTTCAACATACGTAGCTATTACCCTCGAAAACTAAAACTTTTGACATAGGAAAAGAGCCTTTAATCACATTCTTTACCATTTGCAATCATAAAATAGTCTAATATCTTCATTTTTTCAACATACGTAGCTATTACCCTCGAAAACTAAAACTTTTGAATAGGAAAAGAGCCTTTAATCACTTCTTTACCATGTGCAATCATAAAATAGTCTAATATCTTCATTTTTCCAACATACGTAGCTATTACCCTCGAAAACTAAAACTTTTGCCATAGGAAAAGAGCCTTTAATCACATTCTTTACCATGTGCAATCATAAAATAGTCTAATATCTTCATTTTTCCAACATACGTAGCTATTACCCTCGAAAACTAAAACTTTTGAAATAGGAAAAGAGCCTTTAATCACATTCTTTACCATTTGCAATCATAAAATAGTCTAATATCTTCATTTTTTCAACATACGTAGCTATTACCCTCGAAAACTAAAACTTTTGACATAGGAAAAGAGCCTTTAATCACATTCTTTACCATTTGCAATCATAAAATAGTCTAATATCTTCATTTTTTCAACATACGTAGCTATTACCCTCGAAAACTAAAACTTTTGAAATAGGAAAAGAGCCTTTAATCACATTCTTTACCATTTGCAATCATAAAATAGTCTAATATCTTCATTTTTTCAACATACGTAGCTATTACCCTCGAAAACTAAAACTTTTGAAATAGGAAAAGAGCCTTTAAGCACTTTCTTTACCATGTGCAATCATAAAATAGTCTAATATCTTCATTTTTCCAACATACGTAGCTATTACCCTCGAAAACTAAAACTTTTGACATAGGAAAAGAGCCTTTAATCACATTCTTTACCATGTGCAATCATAAAATAGTCTAATATCTTCATTTTTCCAACATACGTAGCTATTACCCTCGAAAACTAAAACTTTTGAAATAGGAAAAGAGCCTTTAATCACATTCTTTACCATTTGCAATCATAAAATAGTCTAATATCTTCATTTTTTCAACATACGTAGCTATTACCCTCGAAAACTAAAACTTTTGACATAGGAAAAGAGCCTTTAATCACATTCGTTACCATTTGCAATTATAAAATAGTCTAATATCTTCATTTTTCCAACATACGTAGCTATTACCCTCGAAAACTAAAACTTTTGAAATAGGAAAAGAGCCTTTAATCACATTCTTTACCATTTGCAATCATAAAATAGTCTAATATCTTCATTTTTCAACATACGTAGCTATTACCCTCGAAAACTAAAACTTTTGACATAGGAAAAGAGCCTTTAATCACATTCTTTACCATTTGCAATCATAAAATAGTCTAATATCTTCATTTTTTCAACATACGTAGCTATTACCCTCGAAAACTAAAACTTTTGAAATAGGAAAAGAGCCTTTAAGCACTTTCTTTACCATGTGCAATCATAAAATAGTCTAATATCTTCATTTTTCCAACATACGTAGCTATTACCCTCGAAAACTAAAACTTTTGACATAGGAAAAGAGCCTTTAATCACATTCTTTACCATTTGCAATCATAAAATAGTCTAATATCTTCATTTTTTCAACATACGTAGCTATTACCCTCGAAAACTAAAACTTTTGACATAGGAAAAGAGCCTTTAATCACATTCTTTACCATTTGCAATCATAAAATAGTCTAATATCTTCATTTTTTCAACATACGTAGCTATTACCCTCGAAAACTAAAACTTTTGACATAGGAAAAGAGCCTTTAATCACATTCTTTACCATGTGCAATCATAAAATAGTCTAATATCTTCATTTTTCCAACATACGTAGCTATTACCCTCGAAAACTAAAACTTTTGACATAGGAAAAGAGCCTTTAAGCACATTCTTTACCATGTGCAATCATAAAATAGTCTAATATCTTCATTTTTCAACATACGTAGCTATTACCCTCGAAAACTAAAACTTTTGAAATAGGAAAAGAGCCTTTAATCACATTCTTTACCATTTGCAATCATAAAATAGTCTAATATCTTCATTTTTCAACATACGTAGCTATTACCCTCGAAAACTAAAACTTTTGACATAGGAAAAGAGCCTTTAATCACATTCTTTACCATGTGCAATCATAAAATAGTCTAATATCTTCATTTTTTCAACATACGTAGCTATTACCCTCGAAAACTAAAACTTTTGACATAGGAAAAGAGCCTTTAATCACATTCTTTACCATGTGCAATCATAAAATAGTCTAATATCTTCATTTTTTCAACATACGTAGCTATTACCCTCGAAAACTAAAACTTTTGACATAGGAAAAGAGCCTTTAATCACATTCTTTACCATTTGCAATCATAAAATAGTCTAATATCTTCATTTTTTCAACATACGTAGCTATTACCCTCGAAAACTAAAACTTTTGACATAGGAAAAGAGCCTTTAATCACATTCTTTACCATTTGCAATCATAAAATAGTCTAATATCTTCATTTTTTCAACATACGTAGCTATTACCCTCGAAAACTAAAACTTTTGAAATAGGAAAAGAGCCTTTAATCACATTCTTTACCATTTGCAATCATAAAATAGTCTAATATCTTCATTTTTCCAACATACGTAGCTATTACCCTCGAAAACTAAAACTTTTGAATAGGAAAAGAGCCTTTAATCACATTCTTTACCATTTGCAATCATAAAATAGTCTAATATCTTCATTTTTCCAACATACGTAGCTATTACCCTCGAAAACTAAAACTTTTGAAATAGGAAAAGAGCCTTTAATCACATTCTTTACCATTTGCAATCATAAAATAGTCTAATATCTTCATTTTTTCAACATACGTAGCTATTACCCTCGAAAACTAAAACTTTTGACATAGGAAAAGAGCCTTTAATCACATTCTTTACCATTGCAATCATAAAATAGTCTAATATCTTCATTTTTCCAACATACGTAGCTATTACCCTCGAAAACTAAAACTTTTGACATAGGAAAAGAGCCTTTAATCACATTCTTTACCATTTGCAATCATAAAATAGTCTAATATCTTCATTTTTTCAACATACGTAGCTATTACCCTCGAAAACTAAAACTTTTGACATAGGAAAAGAGCCTTTAATCACATTCTTTACCATTTGCAATCATAAAATAGTCTAATATCTTCATTTTTTCAACATACGTAGCTATTACCCTCGAAAACTAAAACTTTTGACATAGGAAAAGAGCCTTTAATCACATTCTTTACCATGTGCAATCATAAAATAGTCTAATATCTTCATTTTTCAACATACGTAGCTATTACCCTCGAAAACTAAAACTTTTGACGTAGGAAAAGAGCCTTTAATCACATTCTTTACCATTTGCAATCATAAAATAGTCTAATATCTTCATTTTTTCAACATACGTAGCTATTACCCTCGAAAACTAAAACTTTTGACATAGGAAAAGAGCCTTTAAGCTTTTATGATTTGCAATCATAAAATAGTCTAATATCTTCATTTTTTCAACATACGTAGCTATTACCCTCGAAAACTAAAACTTTTGAAATAGGAAAAGAGCCTTTAAGCACTTTCTTTACCATGTGCAATCATAAAATAGTCTAATATCTTCATTTTTCCAACATACGTAGCTATTACCCTCGAAAACTAAAACTTTTGACATAGGAAAAGAGCCTTTAATCACATTCTTTACCATTTGCAATTATAAAATAGTCTAATATCTTCATTTTTTCAACATACGTAGCTATTACCCTCGAAAACTAAAACTTTTGACATAGGAAAAGAGCCTTTAATCACATTCTTTACCATGTGCAATCATAAAATAGTCTAATATCTTCATTTTTTCAACATACGTAGCTATTACCCTCGAAAACTAAAACTTTTGACATAGGAAAAGAGCCTTTAATCACATTCTTTACCATGTGCAATCATAAAATAGTCTAATATCTTCATTTTTTCCAACATACGTAGCTATTACCCTCGAAAACTAAAACTTTTGCCATAGGAAAAGAGCCTTTAATCACATTCTTTACCATTTGCAATCATAAAATAGTCTAATATCTTCATTTTTCCAACATACGTAGCTATTACCCTCGAAAACTAAAACTTTTGACATAGGAAAAGAGCCTTTAATCACATTCTTTACCATTTGCAATCATAAAATAGTCTAATATCTTCATTTTTTCCAACATACGTAGCTATTACCCTCGAAAACTAAAACTTTTGACATAGGAAAAGAGCCTTTAATCACATTCTTTACCATTTGCAATCATAAAATAGTCTAATATCTTCATTTTTCAACATACGTAGCTATTACCCTCGAAAACTAAAACTTTTGACATAGGAAAAGAGCCTTTAATCACATTCTTTACCATTTGCAATCATAAAATAGTCTAATATCTTCAATTTTTCAACATACGTAGCTATTACCCTCGAAAACTAAAACTTTTGACATAGGAAAAGAGCCTTTAATCACATTCTTTACCATTTGCAATCATAAAATAGTCTAATATCTTCATTTTTCAACATACGTAGCTATTACCCTCGAAAACTAAAACTTTTGACATAGGAAAAGAGCCTTTAATCACATTCTTTACCATTTGCAATCATAAAATAGTCTAATATCTTCATTTTTCCAACATACGTAGCTATTACCCTCGAAAACTAAAACTTTTGACATAGGAAAAGAGCCTTTAATCACATTCTTTACCATGTGCAATCATAAAATAGTCTAATATCTTCATTTTTCCAACATACGTAGCTATTACCCTCGAAAACTAAAACTTTTGACATAGGAAAAGAGCCTTTAATCACATTCTTTACCATTTGCAATCATAAAATAGTCTAATATCTTCATTTTTCAACATACGTAGCTATTACCCTCGAAAACTAAAACTTTTGCCATAGGAAAAGAGCCTTTAATCACATTCTTTACCATGTGCAATCATAAAATAGTCTAATATCTTCATTTTTCCAACATACGTAGCTATTACCCTCGAAAACTAAAACTTTTGAAATAGGAAAAGAGCCTTTAATCACATTCTTTACCATTTGCAATCATAAAATAGTCTAATATCTTCATTTTTCAACATACGTAGCTATTACCCTCGAAAACTAAAACTTTTGCCATAGAAAAAGAGCCTTTAATCACATTCTTTACCATGTGCAATCATAAAATAGTCTAATATCTTCATTTTTCCAACATACGTAGCTATTACCCTCGAAAACGAAAACTTTTGACATAGGAAAAGAGCCTTTAATCACATTCTTTACCATTTGCAATCATAAAATAGTCTAATATCTTCATTTTTTCAACATACGTAGCTATTACCCTCGAAAACTAAAACTTTTGCCATAGGAAAAGAGCCTTTAAGCACATTCTTTACCATGTGCAATCATAAAATAGTCTAATATCTTCATTTTTCCAACATACGTAGCTATTACCCTCGAAAACTAAAACTTTTGACATAGGAAAAGAGCCTTTAATCACATTCTTTACCATTTGCAATCATAAAATAGTCTAATATCTTCATTTTCAACATACGTAGCTATTACCCTCGAAAACTAAAACTTTTGAAATAGGAAAAGAGCCTTTAAGCACATTCTTTACCATGTGCAATCATAAAATAGTCTAATATCTTCATTTTTCCAACATACGTAGCTATTACCCTCGAAAACTAAAACTTTTGACATAGGAAAAGAGCCTTTAATCACATTCTTTACCATTTGCAATCATAAAATAGTCTAATATCTTCATTTTTTCAACATACGTAGCTATTACCCTCGAAAACTAAAACTTTTGACATAGGAAAAGAGCCTTTAATCACATTCTTTACCATTTGCAATCATAAAATAGTCTAATATCTTCATTTTTTCAACATACGTAGCTATTACCCTCGAAAACTAAAACTTTTGAAATAGGAAAAGAGCCTTTAAGCACATTCTTTACCATTTGCAATCATAAAATAGTCTAATATCTTCATTTTCCAACATACGTAGCTATTACCCTCGAAAACTAAAACTTTTGACATAGGAAAAGAGCCTTTAATCACATTCTTTACCATTTGCAATCATAAAATAGTCTAATATCTTCATTTTTTCAACATACGTAGCTATTACCCTCGAAAACTAAAACTTTTGACATAGGAAAAGAGCCTTTAATCACATTCTTTACCATTTGCAATCATAAAATAGTCTAATATCTTCATTTTTTCAACATACGTAGCTATTACCCTCGAAAACTAAAACTTTTGACATAGGAAAAGAGCCTTTAATCACATTCTTTACCATGTGCAATCATAAAATAGTCTAATATCTTCATTTTTCCAACATACGTAGCTATTACCCTCGAAAACTAAAACTTTTGCATAGGAAAAGAGCCTTTAAGCACATTCTTTACCATGTGCAATCATAAAATAGTCTAATATCTTCATTTTTCCAACATACGTAGCTATTACCCTCGAAAACTAAAACTTTTGAATAGGAAAAGAGCCTTTAATCACATTCTTTACCATTTGCAATCATAAAATAGTCTAATATCTTCATTTTTCAACATACGTAGCTATTACCCTCGAAAACTAAAACTTTTGACATAGGAAAAGAGCCTTTAATCACATTCTTTACCATGTGCAATCATAAAATAGTCTAATATCTTCATTTTTCAACATACGTAGCTATTACCCTCGAAAACTAAAACTTTTGAATAGGAAAAGAGCCTTTAATCACATTCTTTACCATGTGCAATCATAAAATAGTCTAATATCTTCATTTTTCAACATACGTAGCTATTACCCTCGAAAACTAAAACTTTTGACATAGGAAAAGAGCCTTTAATCACATTCTTTACCATGTGCAATCATAAAATAGTCTAATATCTTCATTTTTCAACATACGTAGCTATTACCCTCGAAAACTAAAACTTTTGACATAGGAAAAGAGCCTTTAATCACATTCTTTACCATTTGCAATCATAAAATAGTCTAATATCTTCATTTTTTCAACATACGTAGCTATTACCCTCGAAAACTAAAACTTTTGATAGGAAAAGAGCCTTTAATCACATTCTTTACCATTTGCAATCATAAAATAGTCTAATATCTTCATTTTTCAACATACGTAGCTATTACCCTCGAAAACTAAAACTTTTGAAATAGGAAAAGAGCCTTTAATCACATTCTTTACCATGTGCAATCATAAAATAGTCTAATATCTTCATTTTTCAACATACGTAGCTATTACCCTCGAAAACTAAAACTTTTGAAATAGGAAAAGAGCCTTTAATCACATTCTTTACCATTTGCAATCATAAAATAGTCTAATATCTTCATTTTTTCAACATACGTAGCTATTACCCTCGAAAACTAAAACTTTTGACATAGGAAAAGAGCCTTTAATCACATTCTTTACCATTTGCAATCATAAAATAGTCTAATATCTTCATTTTTCAACATACGTAGCTATTACCCTCGAAAACTAAAACTTTTGACATAGGAAAAGAGCCTTTAATCACATTCTTTACCATGTGCAATCATAAAATAGTCTAATATCTTCATTTTTCCAACATACGTAGCTATTACCCTCGAAAACTAAAACTTTTGACATAGGAAAAGAGCCTTTAATCACATTCTTTACCATTTGCAATCATAAAATAGTCTAATATCTTCATTTTTCAACATACGTAGCTATTACCCTCGAAAACTAAAACTTTTGACATAGGAAAAGAGCCTTTAATCACATTCTTTACCATTTGCAATCATAAAATAGTCTAATATCTTCATTTTTCCAACATACGTAGCTATTACCCTCGAAAACTAAAACTTTTGATAGGAAAAGAGCCTTTAATCACATTCTTTACCATGTGCAATCATAAAATAGTCTAATATCTTCATTTTTCCAACATACGTAGCTATTACCCTCGAAAACTAAAACTTTTGACATAGGAAAAGAGCCTTTAATCACATTCTTTACCATTTGCAATCATAAAATAGTCTAATATCTTCATTTTTCAACATACGTAGCTATTACCCTCGAAAACTAAAACTTTTGACATAGGAAAAGAGCCTTTAATCACATTCTTTACCATGTGCAATCATAAAATAGTCTAATATCTTCATTTTTTCAACATACGTAGCTATTACCCTCGAAAACTAAAACTTTTGACATAGGAAAAGAGCCTTTAATCACATTCTTTACCATTTGCAATCATAAAATAGTCTAATATCTTCATTTTTTCAACATACGTAGCTATTACCCTCGAAAACTAAAACTTTTGACATAGGAAAAGAGCCTTTAATCACATTCTTTACCATGTTGCAATCATAAAATAGTCTAATATCTTCATTTTTTCAACATACGTAGCTATTACCCTCGAAAACTAAAACTTTTGACATAGGAAAAGAGCCTTTAATCACATTCTTTACCATTTGCAATCATAAAATAGTCTAATATCTTCATTTTTTCAACATACGTAGCTATTACCCTCGAAAACTAAAACTTTTGACATAGGAAAAGAGCCTTTAATCACATTCTTTACCATTTGCAATCATAAAATAGTCTAATATCTTCATTTTTTCAACATACGTAGCTATTACCCTCGAAAACTAAAACTTTTGCCATAGGAAAAGAGCCTTTAATCACATTCTTTACCATTTGCAATCATAAAATAGTCTAATATCTTCATTTTTCCAACA
Source organism: Artemia franciscana (assembly GCF_032884065.1). Lineage (NCBI taxonomy): Eukaryota > Metazoa > Arthropoda > Branchiopoda > Anostraca > Artemiidae > Artemia > Artemia franciscana. The sequence continues at coordinate 18,667 of NW_027064342.1, forward strand.
TACGTAGCTATTACCCTCGAAAACTAAAACTTTTGAAATAGGAAAAGAGCCTTTAATCACATTCTTTACCATGTGCAATCATAAAATAGTCTAATATCTTCATTTTTCCAACATACGTAGCTATTACCCTCGAAAACTAAAACTTTTGACATAGGAAAAGAGCCTTTAATCACATTCTTTACCATTTGCAATCATAAAATAGTCTAATATCTTCATTTTTTCAACATACGTAGCTATTACCCTCGAAAACTAAAACTTTTGACATAGGAAAAGAGCCTTTAATCACATTCTTTACCATTTGCAATCATAAAATAGTCTAATATCTTCATTTTTCAACATACGTAGCTATTACCCTCGAAAACTAAAACTTTTGAAATAGGAAAAGAGCCTTTAATCACATTCTTTACCATGTGCAATCATAAAATAGTCTAATATCTTCATTTTTCCAACATACGTAGCTATTACCCTCGAAAACTAAAACTTTTGACATAGGAAAAGAGCCTTTAATCACATTCTTTACCATTTGCAATCATAAAATAGTCTAATATCTTCATTTTTTCAACATACGTAGCTATTACCCTCGAAAACTAAAACTTTTGACATAGGAAAAGAGCCTTTAATCACATTCTTTACCATTTGCAATCATAAAATAGTCTAATATCTTCATTTTTCCAACATACGTAGCTATTACCCTCGAAAACTAAAACTTTTGCATAGGAAAAGAGCCTTTAAGCACATTCTTTACCATGTGCAATCATAAAATAGTCTAATATCTTCATTTTTCCAACATACGTAGCTATTACCCTCGAAAACTAAAACTTTTGAAATAGGAAAAGAGCCTTTAATCACATTCTTTACCATTTGCAATCATAAAATAGTCTAATATCTTCATATTTTCAACATACGTAGCTATTACCCTCGAAAACTAAAACTTTTGCCATAGAAAAAGAGCCTTTAATCACATTCTTTACCATTTGCAATCATAAAATAGTCTAATATCTTCATTTTTCCAACATACGTAGCTATTACCCTCGAAAACTAAAACTTTTGAAATAGGTAAAGAGCCTTTAATCACATTCTTTACCATTTGCAATCATAAAATAGTCTAATATCTTCATTTTTCAACATACGTAGCTATTACCCTCGAAAACTAAAACTTTTGCCATAGAAAAAGAGCCTTTAATCACATTCTTTACCATGTGCAATCATAAAATAGTCTAATATCTTCATTTTTCCAACATACGTAGCTATTACCCTCGAAAACTAAAACTTTTGACATAGGAAAAGAGCCTTTAATCACATTCTTTACCATGTGCAATCATAAAATAGTCTAATATCTTCATTTTTTCAACATACGTAGCTATTACCCTCGAAAACTAAAACTTTTGCCATAGGAAAAGAGCCTTTAAGCACATTCTTTACCATGTGCAATCATAAAATAGTCTAATATCTTCATTTTTCAACATACGTAGCTATTACCCTCGAAAACTAAAACTTTTGAAATAGAAAAGAGCCTTTAATCACATTCTTTACCATTTGCAATCATAAAATAGTCTAATATCTTCATTTTTCAACATACGTAGCTATTACCCTCGAAAACTAAAACTTTTGAAATAGGAAAAGAGCCTTTAAGCACTTTCTTTACCATGTGCAATCATAAAATAGTCTAATATCTTCATTTTTCCAACATACGTAGCTATTACCCTCGAAAACTAAAACTTTTGACATAGGAAAAGAGCCTTTAATCACATTCTTTACCATTTGCAATCATAAAATAGTCTAATATCTTCATTTTTTCAACATACGTAGCTATTACCCTCGAAAACTAAAACTTTTGACATAGGAAAAGAGCCTTTAATCACATTCTTTACCATTTGCAATCATAAAATAGTCTAATATCTTCATTTTTTCAACATACGTAGCTATTACCCTCGAAAACTAAAACTTTTGACATAGGAAAAGAGCCTTTAAGCACTTCTTTACCATGTGCAATCATAAAATAGTCTAATATCTTCATTTTTCCAACATACGTAGCTATTACCCTCGAAAACTAAAACTTTTGACATAGGAAAAGAGCCTTTAATCACATTCTTTACCATTTGCAATCATAAAATAGTCTAATATCTTCATTTTTTCAACATACGTAGCTATTACCCTCGAAAACTAAAACTTTTGACATAGGAAAAGCCTTTAATCACATTCTTTACCATTTGCAATCATAAAATAGTCTAATATCTTCATTTTTTCAACATACGTAGCTATTACCCTCGAAAACTAAAACTTTTGACATAGGAAAAGAGCCTTTAATCACATTCTTTACCATGTGCAATCATAAAATAGTCTAATATCTTCATTTTTCAACATACGTAGCTATTACCCTCGAAAACTAAAACTTTTGCCATAGGAAAAGAGCCTTTAAGCACATTCTTTACCATGTGCAATCATAAAATAGTCTAATATCTTCATTTTTCCAACATACGTAGCTATTACCCTCGAAAACTAAAACTTTTGAAATAGGAAAAGAGCCTTTAATCACATTCTTTACCATGTGCAATCATAAAATAGTCTAATATCTTCATTTTTCAACATACGTAGCTATTACCCTCGAAAACTAAAACTTTTGACATAGGAAAAGAGCCTTTAATCACATTCTTTACCATGTGCAATCATAAAATAGTCTAATATCTTCATTTTTCAACATACGTAGCTATTACCCTCGAAAACTAAAACTTTTGACATAGGAAAAGAGCCTTTAAGCACATTCTTTACCATGTGCAATCATAAAATAGTCTAATATCTTCATTTTTCCAACATACGTAGCTATTACCCTCGAAAACTAAAACTTTTGACATAGGAAAAGAGCCTTTAATCACATTCTTTACCATGTGCAATCATAAAATAGTCTAATATCTTCATTTTTCCAACATACGTAGCTATTACCCTCGAAAACTAAAACTTTTGCATAGGAAAAGAGCCTTTAATCACATTCTTTACCATTTGCAATCATAAAATAGTCTAATATCTTCATTTTTTCAACATACGTAGCTATTACCCTCGAAAACTAAAACTTTTGCCATAGGAAAAGAGCCTTTAATCACATTCTTTACCATTTGCAATCATAAAATAGTCTAATATCTTCATTTTTTCAACATACGTAGCTATTACCCTCGAAAACTAAAACTTTTGAAATAGGAAAAGAGCCTTTAAGCACTTTCTTTACCATGTGCAATCATAAAATAGTCTAATATCTTCATTTTTCAACATACGTAGCTATTACCCTCGAAAACTAAAACTTTTGAATAGGAAAAGAGCCTTTAATCACATTCTTTACCATGTGCAATCATAAAATAGTCTAATATCTTCATTTTTTCAACATACGTAGCTATTACCCTCGAAAACTAAAACTTTTGACATAGGAAAAGAGCCTTTAATCACATTCTTTACCATTTGCAATCATAAAATAGTCTAATATCTTCATTTTTCAACATACGTAGCTATTACCCTCGAAAACTAAAACTTTTGACATAGGAAAAGAGCCTTTAATCACATTCTTTACCATGTGCAATCATAAAATAGTCTAATATCTTCATTTTTTCAACATACGTAGCTATTACCCTCGAAAACTAAAACTTTTGACATAGGAAAAGAGCCTTTAATCACATTCTTTACCATTTGCAATCATAAAATAGTCTAATATCTTCATTTTTTCAACATACGTAGCTATTACCCTCGAAAACTAAAACTTTTGACATAGGAAAAGAGCCTTTAATCACATTCTTTACCATTTGCAATCATAAAATAGTCTAATATCTTCATTTTTCCAACATACGTAGCTATTACCCTCGAAAACTAAAACTTTTGCATAGGAAAAGAGCCTTTAATCACATTCTTTACCATGTGCAATCATAAAATAGTCTAATATCTTCATTTTTCCAACATACGTAGCTATTACCCTCGAAAACTAAAACTTTTGAAATAGGAAAAGAGCCTTTAATCACATTCTTTACCATTTGCAATCATAAAATAGTCTAATATCTTCATTTTTCAACATACGTAGCTATTACCCTCGAAAACTAAAACTTTTGACATAGGAAAAGAGCCTTTAATCACATTCTTTACCATGTGCAATCATAAAATAGTCTAATATCTTCATTTTTCCAACATACGTAGCTATTACCCTCGAAAACTAAAACTTTTGAAATAGGAAAAGAGCCTTTAATCACATTCTTTACCATTTGCAATCATAAAATAGTCTAATATCTTCATTTTTCAACATACGTAGCTATTACCCTCGAAAACTAAAACTTTTGCATAGAAAAGAGCCTTTAATCACATTCTTTACCATGTGCAATCATAAAATAGTCTAATATCTTCATTTTTCCAACATACGTAGCTATTACCCTCGAAAACGAAAACTTTTGACATAGGAAAAGAGCCTTTAATCACATTCTTTACCATTTGCAATCATAAAATAGTCTAATATCTTCATTTTTTCAACATACGTAGCTATTACCCTCGAAAACTAAAACTTTTGCATAGGAAAAGAGCCTTTAATCACATTCTTTACCATGTGCAATCATAAAATAGTCTAATATCTTCATTTTTCAACATACGTAGCTATTACCCTCGAAAACTAAAACTTTTGACATAGAAAAGAGCCTTTAATCACATTCTTTACCATTTGCAATCATAAAATAGTCTAATATCTTCATTTTCAACATACGTAGCTATTACCCTCGAAAACTAAAACTTTTGAAATAGGAAAAGAGCCTTTAAGCACTTTCTTTACCATGTGCAATCATAAAATATCTAATATCTTCATTTTTCCAACATACGTAGCTATTACCCTCGAAAACTAAAACTTTTGACATAGGAAAAGAGCCTTTAATCACATTCTTTACCATTTGCAATCATAAAATAGTCTAATATCTTCATTTTTTCAACATACGTAGCTATTACCCTCGAAAACTAAAACTTTTGACATAGGAAAAGAGCCTTTAATCACATTCTTTACCATTTGCAATCATAAAATAGTCTAATATCTTCATTTTTTCAACATACGTAGCTATTACCCTCGAAAACTAAAACTTTTGAAATAGGAAAAGAGCCTTTAATCACATTCTTTACCATGTGCAATCATAAAATAGTCTAATATCTTCATTTTTCCAACATACGTAGCTATTACCCTCGAAAACTAAAACTTTTGACATAGGAAAAGAGCCTTTAAGCACATTCTTTACCATGTGCAATCATAAAATAGTCTAATATCTTCATTTTTTCAACATACGTAGCTATTACCCTCGAAAACTAAAACTTTTGACATAGGAAAAGAGCCTTTAATCACATTCTTTACCATTTGCAATCATAAAATAGTCTAATATCTTCATTTTTTCAACATACGTAGCTATTACCCTCGAAAACTAAAACTTTTGACATAGGAAAAGAGCCTTTAATCACATTCTTTACAATGTGCAATCATAAAATAGTCTAATATCTTCATTTTTCCAACATACGTAGCTATTACCCTCGAAAACTAAAACTTTTGCATAGGAAAAGAGCCTTTAATCACATTCTTTACCATTTGCAATCATAAAATAGTCTAATATCTTCATTTTTCAACATACGTAGCTATTACCCTCGAAAACTAAAACTTTTGCCATAGAAAAAGAGCCTTTAATCACATTCTTTACCATTTGCAATCATAAAATAGTCTAATATCTTCATTTTTCCAACATACGTAGCTATTACCCTCGAAAACGAAAACTTTTGAAATAGGTAAAGAGCCTTTAATCACATTCTTTACCATTTGCAATCATAAAATAGTCTAATATCTTCATTTTTCAACATACGTAGCTATTACCCTCGAAAACTAAAACTTTTGCCATAGAAAAAGAGCCTTTAATCACATTCTTTACCATGTGCAATCATAAAATAGTCTAATATCTTCATTTTTTCCAACATACGTAGCTATTACCCTCGAAAACTAAAACTTTTGAAATAGGAAAAGAGCCTTTAATCACATTCTTTACCATTTGCAATCATAAAATAGTCTAATATCTTCATTTTTTCAACATACGTAGCTATTACCCTCGAAAACTAAAACTTTTGACATAGGAAAAGAGCCTTTAATCACATTCTTTACCATTTGCAATCATAAAATAGTCTAATATCTTCATTTTTTCAACATACGTAGCTATTACCCTCGAAAACTAAAACTTTTGAAATAGGAAAAGAGCCTTTAAGCACTTTCTTTACCATGTGCAATCATAAAATAGTCTAATATCTTCATTTTTTCAACATACGTAGCTATTACCCTCGAAAACTAAAACTTTTGAAATAGGAAAAGAGCCTTTAAGCACTTTCTTTACCATGTGCAATCATAAAATAGTCTAATATCTTCATTTTTTCAACATACGTAGCTATTACCCTCGAAAACTAAAACTTTTGAAATAGGAAAAGAGCCTTTAAGCACTTTCTTTACCATGTGCAATCATAAAATAGTCTAATATCTTCATTTTTCCAACATACGTAGCTATTACCCTCGAAAACTAAAACTTTTGACATAGGAAAAGAGCCTTTAATCACATTCTTTACCATTTGCAATCATAAAATAGTCTAATATCTTAATTTTTTCAACATACGTAGCTATTACCCTCGAAAACTAAAACTTTTGACATAGGAAAAGAGCCTTTAAGCACATTCTTTACCATGTGCAATCATAAAATAGTCTAATATCTTCATTTTTTCCAACATACGTAGCTATTACCCTCGAAAACTAAAACTTTTGACCATAGGAAAAGAGCCTTTAAGCACATTCCTTACCATTGCAATCATAAAATAGTCTAATATCTTCATTTTTCAACATACGTAGCTATTACCCTCGAAAACTAAAACTTTTGAAATAGGAAAAGAGCCTTTAATCACATTCTTTACCATTTGCAATCATAAAATAGCCTTTAAGCACATTCTTTACCATAATCATAAAATAGTCTAATATCTTCATTTTTTCAACATACGTAGCTATTACCCTCGAAAACTAAAACTTTTGACATAGGAAAAGAGCCTTTAATCACATTCGTTACCATTTGCAATCATAAAATAGTCTAATATCTTCATTTTTTCAACATACGTAGCTATTACCCTCGAAAACTAAAACTTTTGACATAGGCCCCCCGCACGCGTAATTCGTTACACGCCATAAAACTTTTGCCATAGGAAAAGAGCCTTTAAGCACATTCTTTACCATTTGCAATCATAAAATAGTCTAATATCTTCATTTTTTCAACATACGTAGCTATTACCCTCGAAAACTAAAACTTTTGAAATAGTTTTATTAAAAACTTTCAAGTTTTAGTTTTCGAGGGTAATAGCTACGTATGTTGAAAAAATGAAGATGTTAGACTATTTTATGTTAGACTAAGTTTTAGTTTAGACTATTTTATGATTGCACATGGTAAAGAATAATAGCTACGTATGGTAATAGCTACGTATGTTGATATCATGTGCAATCATAAAATAGTCTAATATCTTCATTTTTCCAACATACGTAGCTATTACTAAAAAGTTTTAGTTTTCGAGGGTCTCCTATGTCAAATAGTCTAATATCTTCATTTTTTCAACATACGTAGCTATTACCCTCAAAAACTAAAACTTTTGACATAGTAAAAGAGCCTTTAATCACATTCTTTACCATGTGCAGTCATAAAATAGTCTAATATCTTCATTTTTCCAACATACGTAGCTATTACCCTCGAAAACTAAAACTTTTGCCATAGGAAAAGAGCCTTTAAGCACATTCTTTACCATGTGCAATCATAAAATAGTCTAATATCTTCATTTTTCCAACATACGTAGCTATTACCCTCGAAAACTAAAACTTTTGAAATAGTTTTATTCAAAACTATTCAAGTTTTAGTTTTCGAGGGTAATAGCTACGTATGTTGAAAAAATGAAGATGTTAGACTATTTTATGATTGCACATGGTAAAGAATAATAGCTACGTATGGTAATAGCTACGTATGTTGAAAAAATGAAGATATTAGACTATTTTATGATTGCAAATGGTAAAGAATGTGATTAAAGGCTCTTTTCCTATGTCA